>NW_023339785.1:547351-551245 GCF_004916995.1 Morone saxatilis
CCACACTCCATATTTTGTGGTCTATGGGATTTGAACCGGCGACCCTCCGGTTACCAAGCCAAGTCTACACACTGAGCTACTGCCGCCCGCCCTGCAGCCAGCAGTCCTTTATGTGACCTTATAGAGCAGTTCCAGAATATTATTGTTATACTAGTGTATTCAGGTACTTCCACTGATAGATATACTACATTTCCTGTATACCAGTCACTTCAGTCCCAGACTGTCATTTTAGTTTTCTGGAATTGTTATATTAATACAGCTTTTACAAGTTTTATTATTCACAACACTTATTTCTGCTTATCCTATTTTGTCACGTTTAACATTACTTTAGTGAAAAGCAATGACAAAGGACAACTAAGATGCCAAGTATAGCCATAGATTTTGTA
This sequence comes from Morone saxatilis, assembly GCF_004916995.1. Taxonomy (NCBI): domain Eukaryota; kingdom Metazoa; phylum Chordata; class Actinopteri; family Moronidae; genus Morone; species Morone saxatilis. The sequence continues at coordinate 547,738 of NW_023339785.1, forward strand.
CTGATTGTGTTATCAAGCAGTACATGTCAGGGGAGTTCCTTATGTTAAATGAGACTACAGAGACATGAAACTTCCACAGACTAAATTCTGCAAACCTTAAAGCTGTGAAACTTAGAGGTAATGTATTTTAAATGTGTAATAGTATAATGGAGTATAATAAGTCTAACTTATGAAGCTTCCATATCAGATAAAAGACAGGCGATTGTACACTGGTGGGAGAAATTATACATTTCTTTCGGACACACATTATTGTTTCAAGCAGACTATTATTTGTCTCAATACATCTTTAACCACCAATAAAATATAAATTTATTTATTTAATATTAATAATAAATTTACTGAGCAAATAAAATTAGGTGTAAGTGAGAAAATATTTAATGTGTTTATAAAATATGAAACACCATGTTGATGTTTAACTCTAGAAGGGAATCTGTATTTCTATTTTCTGGCATTCCGCCCATTCAAGCCCCTGGCCCTGGAGACTGGTTCTGGTTAGAACAGAAGGAGTTTACCAGACACAGTTCAAAGGTTTCAGGTCAGTGGTCAGCGTCATTTCCTGGTCTTTATGGGAAACCAAAGAGGCCTAGTCTACTGCCCCACATTTCCTCTCACTCTGTGTCTTTCATTTGCCCCCAGATTTTCATTTCAACCATCTTCTGCTTTGCTGTGTGACTTTTTTCAACTGGAAATATAGTAAATTATCTTCATCCAGACTTTTACAATATATTCAAATGTTTTAATGCTCTGATAAGTGATCATGATACCTTTGGTGTCACCCTCTGCTGGTCACTAAACACATGATACCTTCACATGTTAAAGTGTATTTTTATCACCCACCTTCATAACTCTTCACATTTACCCCTAAACTGCTGTGTCATCCTCAACATATTTATTCTACTTACATCAAGCTGTTGTGTTACTTTTCAACAACTCACCTGTGGAAAAGTTATACACAATAATTGTGTAAATTACACTACTAAAAATAAGAGGTTTAGTTTGTTTTTATGCACTCAATCTCTAAAGCCATTTTAGAACAATAACAACTGACTAAATGCATCATATATGTACATTACATTGCAAATATGGAGTATATTTAAAGACATGAATTATCTTAATGGTGCAGCTATTAGTAGCCATATTATCCAACACTGATCTATGTACAGCTCTGTTCCTCTTTATTTTCTTTCCTACAATAACCAGCAGTTTGTTGTAAACATGAAATCTGTATGAAGTCTCCAAATTGATTTTAGGAGAGCAACTAAACAGATAGTACATAAGGCTATAGGCTCTAAATGTCAATGGTCATCTGGAGTCATTTTAGTCTTGAAAGCTTAGTTTCTTCCCTTCTTTCAATTTTTAAGTATGTATAGAAGGCCAGAAGGGTCAAGATAAAGTACTTTGAAAAAAAAGGCTGATTTGCATTAGAAAAATGTATTTAAAAAATTATCTTAAAACTTGTTTTCAAATAAAAATAAGATTTTAAGATACAATGCTAAATTAATAAGGGTATACATTTCAAACCAAACCAAAATATCCACTTCAACAGGTTATCTTGGGTCATTTTAGTCTTGAAAGCTTAGTTTATATAGTAGGCCAGAAGGGTCAAGATAGTTATTTTGCATTGGAAAAATATCTTAAAACTTGTTTTTAAATAAAAAGAAAAGTTAAGATATAATGCTAAATTGAAATCATAACAACAAAATATGCCTGCCCTTAATAGCAGATTAATTACACGTTGCCTGGTAATTCCTGTATAAAACATTAGCACAATTTTCTTAGCAATAAATTGTGTCCTTTGTAGGGAAATGGGGCCCAGTATTCAGCTTTTGTTACTTAATAAATAATCTTTGGAAAGAGGCTAATTGAGTTACAACACATTTTTTATCAGCTAAATGTAAAGGCTTTATGTTGAATCTTCAGAGAATGAATGTTTGTAATATTATTAAGATCTTCTGTGGCATTCAAATTGCAGGGGCATTTGTAGAAAGTTTGGAAATAAAATGGAAGGTTAGAAACTGAATGTTATCGACAGTATTTCAAAACTTCCTATGTGTGTGTATATGAAGTCTTAAGCCGAATAACAGCCAATGTCACAACCAGCCCGAGGGTTTACACACCAGCAAAAGTGTGAATATTAATTAAGGACATCCAGTACAGCTAAGACGTCTAGCCTGTTGATTTTCCTTTAAGTTTCCAACTTGATTGTATTTTCATTTCTACTTTAGGTTGACACACCAGCACTGCTATCTGTGTGGTCCACAATACATAATGTTTTGTTTTTTTGACAATGGGACCAATAATAAATACATTTTGGTCAGCTTGCAACATTCCCCCGTGTTTCAGCCCTACCATGTAGAGAAAACAGTTTATTATAAATGCAGAATTTGCAGCGATACTACAAATATGGTGAGACATAAAACATTACACAGATCAGCAGCTATTCATATTGAAACACCACTGAAAACTGCAAAAGCTTAAAAGCCTCTAAACTCATTATTCTGCATAATGACTATCAATCCTCTGAGTTGATCAAATCATGTATAATGTATTTATCCTGTCTAGCAGGGCCTGGAATATATGTACAGCAGATACACACTGATGATGTAAGAGACTTGTAAATATGCAGATGTATCATAATTTAATCCAGTGAAATAAAATACCAGAACTTTGCTTTTCAAACCTGTGCAAGTGTGTGTTATATCCTTGTTGAGCTTGATGAGATCACGACATGACATCAGTCAGTGACCCGGTTAATGAGCTGTATATAAAACCAACATGTTGTATAAATAACCACCTCCCAGATAAGATGAATTTAAATACATTTATGATGATATAATACAGTACAAAAACAGTTATACAATTTTTTTTTTTCAAATTTAAATTTTTTCCTTAAAAGGTTAGATAGTTAAATTTGACTAAAATGCAAAATAATAGTTATATCTCTGAAGAGATGCAATATAAACAAAAACATCATTCTTGGACTTCCCTGCAGTCACAACAGAAAATATATTCTCATACTGCAATGTAACAGTACAAATTTTACTTGGGCTTGCACTTTTACTGGTAAAGTCACTACCTGCAGAATCTAATACATTGATCTTCAGTTATCTGTGTTAGTGTCTGTAACAAAAATGAGTTTACTATGGCGTGTACTGGTGGACAGTACATATATAACAAGATAATCAACCCCTTATCATTAGAAAACAAAAAGGTTGTTTTGTCTTATTACTCATGTTTATTTCAATACTGAACAAAATGAGCCAGCAGCCACAAAGAGAGTATATGAAAAAAGCAGCCATCATTGCAGCCATCTATCAAAAATAATCTTTTGGCAATTCAATAAGAGCCACCAAATATGAAGAAACAATTAAAAATAGGTATTTTGACGACAGTAAAATACAGATTTACATTTTCTTCTAAGTTAAAACTGCAGTATTTCCTTCTGCTTGACAAACTAACCAGTTAGATTTAATGGGTGTGCTGATAGCTAACATAGTGAAAGCTCAGT
>NW_023339785.1:551271-552496 GCF_004916995.1 Morone saxatilis
TACACACCACTTGAGTTGTCTGTCATAATTGTAAATATTCATAAATTTTTCCCCAGTTACAACACGTATTAGAAATGAATTAGAACTCTACTTAATTAGGGTTGGGCAAGTACTCGGCTGAAATAGGTATCTGGTACAGATAATGTACTTTCTTTATGAAAACGAGTATCATGTAAAGTAAAAATATTGAAAATTCGCACCCATAAATATACCACCTTTTATAAAAAAAAACAACAGTCAGATCACCCTTGTAATCAAAAACATTGCTCTGAAGATAAATTCTCTAACTACTTTTCTAATACAAATAAAATCTTTATAGCAATAAATATAGCAACTTCAACTCAGGTTAAAATGAACAACTTCCCTTTTAGTCCTACCTGCTCCTGATTCAAGCACCACCCATGTCTGGTTTAAGCCCCGCCCCTTCCTAAACGGATACAAAAACAGATAATTTAGTTGGTTGAATTGATACAGATACAGATAATCATGTACTTATCCCTGCTACTTAAATGTTAATGTTATATTGAATGTTGGTTCACTTATCCCTCGAAGGACACATGGGAATTTTGCAATTTCCTGAAAGTTCATCAAGTGAGCCATGTTGACCAACGGGAAAATCTAAAAAGGTCTAACAAACAAATACAAGTTATTTGTTTAATGCTGCAATAAAAGGCACAAAACTAGTGTTCTTTTGGTCCTAAAAAACAGTGACTCCAGTCTTTGTCTCAAGGCTGAGATGAAGGCTTCTGTGTTGGGGGAGGAGGAGGCGGCCGACACTAAAACGGTCCAGAGGGAGGAGAGAGACAGGTTGATTATCACTGATCCCTGTCGGTTCGAGGATCATTTATACAATTACAAGTAGCACTGGGGGTGGAGCTGGAGAGGTGGATTATACATTTTACAATATCTTTCTTGTTAATTCCTTTGGGCACAATAATCATGTAGTAAAAATATGATACTGTGACAGCTATAGTTCAAGGCTTGCTGTTCTACCCAAAATATATTCACCAATACAGAAAACGGCACGTACTGGTCTTAGTCGAGAGAGTTCCGGAGAATTGTGGCTGCTGCCTCCTGTTTCTGATGGGACAACACACACACACACACACATACACACACACACACACACATTTCAATTCAGTTCAATTCAATTTTATTTGTATAGCGCCAATTCATAACAGAAGTTATCTCAGGACACTTTTCAAATAGAGCAGGTCTAGACCGA
>NW_023339785.1:552596-561952 GCF_004916995.1 Morone saxatilis
CTCCTCCTCTTCCTCCTCCCCTTCATCGTGAACAAGCTCTACCACCAATGATGGGAAGACACCGATCCGTCCATTCAGCTCTCCCTCCCAAAACCCATCATCCACCTGCAAAAAAGAACATTCACAGAAATAATGTAGTAGATATGAATCATGAATCCATCGATTTTTTCCACAAAATAATCTACACTCAAGGTCCACTTACTAGCTTTTTTTAGGGCTTTCAACCACTCATGACCTTCATCAATGGAGTTCCCTCAATTGACTTCTGTCATGTGATAACAACTAAATCAATTTCATGAGAGCAAACTACTGCACATTTCTGGTGAGGATGGTGAGGTGTAGCTGAAAACTCTGGAAAAAGCTAGTGACTGGACCTTGTGTTAATGATTTTGACACTGCTCATTGGCCAGAATAAAAAGCTCAAAAAGTCAAGCTGAGACTCTGCAGCTATAGAGAGAGATCCTAAATGAAACCAGACCTTTTGAGTTCTGTTCCAGAAGTACGCTAACCTTGTGAGGCAGAAGGACTCGTGAGATCACAAAATCTCAAGTGAGAATCGATCGTGGCAGGCTTTAAGCTATGTGTTCATGTTCAACCACAGTGATTGGTTGAAGCTCGCCTGTGATATCCAAACACCGGCTGTGTTCCTGCCTTTTTTGAAACAGTTTCCAGATGGTTCTGTGTAACCAACCATCTTCCAAAGTCAGGTTAGAAGCAAGCAAACCTTGTTTAAAATCCCATTAAGTCACTATGCTAATCATTAAAGCTAGCCTTCAGTAGGCCATATGGCTCACTTTATGTCTAGATAAGATGTTGAAGTGATCTAATATAGTTGTTTATCCAATATAGGCTCTAACAGACAGCGTTTATCATTGCAGGTAAAATGTCACTACTCGGCTGAAGAGGCGAGTCCATTGGCGAGTCTTGTAAAGCAGTTTTTAAACAGCACAGACTACAGCTAGAAAGTGGGAAAAATGACAGAATATGGAAGACACACAGCTGAAAGAGTGCTGAATGAGAGATTGGGTTACAGAAGCTTATGGTACAGAAGCTAGACAGGAAGTGACGGCCTGGCTCTCTTACAGCTGAACCTGACAGGTCACTGTAGCTAATTTTAGGTCTGCTATGATAGTACCACTTCATAATTTACCGGAGAGCAAAGGATTGTGGGATGAAGTCTGGGAAGTCTGCATTTGTTGTGTCCTCTGAATTTAGGCTTCAGAAGACTGCGTTTCTCTGAGGCTTCGGCCCCTACCTCTCCGTGACGACAGCGTATCAGGTGAATTAGCGCCCCCTCCTGGAAGGAAAGCTCCTCTGCACTCTGGGCCTGGTACGAGTACAGAGCTCTGGCTACACCTGACACAGGATTGAAGTTATTGTGACATGACATAATCACCTCATTATGAATCATGTGTGGATTGCATGTGTTTCAAATACAATAGGTAAGTAGCGGTATTGTGGATGACCACAGACTGCTGACCTCTGCTCCCTGCCCTCTCTCTATTCCCAGTGGATGAGGTGGAACTGAAAGAACTGTCCAGATGAGTGCTGTCCTCTGCTGGTAGGCACAGGAACTGTACATAACGCTCTGGAACATACCCCACCTGACCACAGGAGTTACACACCTGGCAGACACAGATACAGATGAGTCACTGGAGAACATTCACAGAACATAATGAACATTTTAAACAAAGGATTGTCAACTATTTTTTGGAATAAAAATGTTTTTCTTTTTCTGAAGGCTGACATTATGTGAACAAACCTTCAGCCAGTCCTCCACATCTCCATCCTCAATCACTTGAAGCTCCTCCCCCTCCATTATTGATAGCTCATCTGACTGGCTAGCCTACAGGAAGTAACATGCTTGTCATTTTGATGAATTGTTCAGCATTATGTAACTGCAGTACTACACACTACACACACCCATTCTATTTGCTGAATACATTTGCACATTTCTTTTCATGATTTCCTGCAAGAACATTAATCTGCAGCAACAGATTCCACTGATTTCAGTCAACACTGTGAAGGATAAGAAGGAAACAACATCAGAAATACTTTAGTTACACCAGACAGGACTTTAACCACTTCCTCCTTTCTTTTTTCCTTGTTGATATGTCACTGTTTCTCAACATTTTCTGGCCTGTGACTTCACTTTACTTCCGGAAATTGTCACGACCACAGCGCTTCGAGAGGTGTCAAGTTGTCATCAAAAGCATGGAGGAAGTGTTGAATGGAATATATAGAAATTGTGTTTTTGAAATACATTACACTTCCTATTTAAAACATGTTGCTGAAATGTGTGTATCTTAAGAAACCACGTAAAGTGAGGCCTTCGCCTCAAGACTGAGTAGAGAAGATTTGCTGTAATACTTCTGAAGACGGTAAAAAGCATTACCTGATAGCTATAGATTACTCTGCAGGCTGCAGGGTAAACACACACTCCAGATGCTGACACTGGATCTGCAAAGATATCTCCTTTTTCATCATCGTAGTCCTCAAAGTCAGTCAGCTCAAACTCATCCTCCTAAAAAGTACACAATAAAACACATCAGCATGACATAAGTAGGAGAGGTAACTCACATATTCAACTACATTATATTTAAAGAAAAAATACAATATGGATCTTAATTTCAGTATGGTTATCCTAATATTACCCATCTTTTTGGATTTGGGACAGGAATTGTGTGAGTATCAAAGCCTGATATAGCTTCTTCCTCTGTGCCATAGAGCTCAAATGAATGAGCCACACTGTTGCACTGGTCAGCCTGGTATGGCAAACCTACCAATGTCTTAAGTCATTTTGCGTGTGATCACTATGCCTTTTTAGTTTTTTGTGTGTCACGTCACCCCATTTCTACTGACTTATCTATATAAGTGGTCTCAGCACTATTGCGTATCATTTTATGCAAATAGGGTTTGGACTGAAAGCTTTTATTGACAGTAAGATAAATACAGAATATTGGCAGCCCTAACCTCTAAGTGCTCATTTTAACGTATAAGTGACACCATTATATATCTGAGCTATTCCTCTGAATATCTTTATGCCAATTACTAGCCTGAGAATCAAGAAAAAGTCGACAGGGGAGAAACTTACTTCTGAACTCCACATCAGGTCCTTAGGGGAGCTTCAGTGGAAGACTATATTAATTTACAATGGAGATAAGGCAACCATGTCACACTGGCAGTATTAGATGTGAAAGGTCCCAGGCCCTGATTAGCTCGACCTCAGCTAGACCATCAGAGTTACTAAGAAATTCAAGGAGGTTGGTTATGTGTGTGTGTGTGTGTGTGTGTGTGTGTTTGCATACTGAAAAGTCTTCAGTAGACTTCCTCTGTTCACTGAGGCGTCTCTCTCTCTCCAGCTCCTCCTCTGCCTGGTGCATGGCATCGTGAAGCCACTGTTCAATTCCTGTGACACTGTCAGACAGCAGAGCTAGACGGGCCTCTGCTTTCACCCTGCTGAGCTGAGACAGGAAGAAACACAGACAGACAGGCAGAAAGACAGCAGCTGGGTTTTGTTCTCAATATTACATGTTGTTTTGTCAAATTCAAGATTTATGACGGCATATTAGAGCCATGATAGGTAAAAAATAAATAGATACAGAGGAAGGGGGGTATTATACAGAGAAATACTTTTTTCAAGTTTATTCTTGCAAATGTATGACTTTATAATCAGAAAATATTTTAGTTTTTGTGTAAATTTGTGAGATTCTTACCACTTTAATCTCAGAGAATATCCAAGTGTTTTTCTCATAAAACTACAACTTTACTCTCAGAAAGATTTTTCTATGAAAATATTACCCCCCTCCCCTGTCTTTTTTGGCCCTAATACGCTGTCGTAGCACCAGTCCAGCACTACACTACAGTACAGTACAGTACAGTATATCCTTAGTAAACAAGAAGTGCAGTTTGAGTGCTGAAAGCAGAATGAGGATGAGGTGAAGAGGGAAAAGGCCCTGTTGCTAACTCACATGTTGGATTTTTTCCCTGTAGGGGAAAAAGCACATTTAATAACAAATACCTTGGCTTTCCTGACGCTTTCCTGCACCTCTGCTATCTTCTGCTCCACACTGAGCCCCGTCTCCCCCGACAAGAGCTTCAGCCGACTCTCTAACGTCTGTAGGGCCTAAGGGAGAAACACAAAGATAAAACATATATTTCTCATTAGAGTGGAATTTTAAAGGACCAGTGTGTAGGATTTAGTGGCATCTAGCGGTGTAGTTTCAGATTGCAACTCCCTCACTTCACCCTCCCTTTGTAAGTGTGTAGGAGAAACTATGGTGTCCACAAATCTCCTGAAAAACGAACATGTCACAAATTCCACCAACTCTTTGTTCGTTTTCATCTGGTTTTGTTTTCATGCCATATCACTTACTCTCTGATGTTTCAGATCCCGCCTCTCAGGCCATGCAATCAACTTACTCCCCTCACCTGATGTTCCCCTCCCACCTCCTCACCTGAAGCTCACTCCCTCATTTGTCCCTCAGTATATATACCAGTCCACTGTCATGTTCATGTGCTATAAGCATTCATTTGCTCAGGAAGATCTTGGCCATCTTACCAATCAGGGAAGGTGCTAGGTGACGCAGGGAGAAGACACAGTTCATTAAACAACAATGGCATCTGCTAAAGAGGTTAGCGTAGATGCTTCTAGCATCAGAGAGAGGATTTCTTCACTGAGAGAAGGGCATAGATTGACACTGCAGGCTTTTTTCCATGGAATGTTGTCTCTCCTCTCCCAACTGGCTTTAGTAAGAGTTTGACTACGTTATATGTCCATTGATCTGATTGGATTACTTGTGATAGATGCTGACAGACAGATGGTTCGTCCAATCACCTGCCGAGTATTTTCTGAAAGTGCCTGCCCTTTTCCAAACAGTTTCCCACATCGACTTCCCAGATGGTTCTGTGTATTAAACCATCTAGTCAGATTATATTTCGGTTTTCCAACCCTGAAATCTCACCCTCTCTCCATGGGTGATGATTTTGTAGTCTTTTGCAGCTTTTGTAGCCCATTTCTTGGCCTCCTTTACCAGACATCCCTCTGCTTCTGAAGCACAGACCTCCTGTAGAGCAGACACCTGCACAAAATAGACAAACATCCCTCTGTTCTTCATTCTTTATCATGTTAGATTATCATGTTAAGTGTTTTATAATGCTGTGTAATCTGTAAGGCAGTAGTTCATAGTGTTGTTGCACTAGACTGCATTATAACAAGGTTTTGTTATAAACTGTAGTCTCTCAATCCCTGTACATGCACATACATGTTTATTTCTTGGTTTGAGTTAATTATGAGCAGTCTTGTCAGTTTTTCCTTAAGTTATCACTGAAAAGGCAGATAGAATTGCATTTCATATTCATTTTTATCATGTTTAAAATTTGCTTCTTCCCCCCTGGAGTTCACACACACCCGCACACACATATAAACATAAAAACACACCTTGTCACGTGGAGCTGACTGGAAGGTGAATTCAGGAGTTTTGCTGAAGGAGACAGATTCCTGTAGAAACTGCAGAACATTTCTCTCTCTGGTCACCTGATAAAACAGTAACCCATCAATGTTAACCAGGAACAAACAAAACTATTCCTCCTACACTGTGGGCTGGAAACGTATGCTTGGAAAATACAGGAAAGACCTGTGGATGCACCCAAAGCAGACTGCTGTTTTTGTGTCTTCATTAGCGGTAATCCTGGTGTAGTTCCCATTCAGAAATTTCAACTAGAACGCCAGCTGAAGCCAGATTTCCAACTAGGAAAGTCAGAAGTACCAACCCCAACCTCATAATCCAAGATGGCTTCTTTTCGCGTCAATTAAGTGAAAGCTGTAGTAATATTCTGTTTATTAGCACTGTCTTTTGTGTCTCATTAAATCAGTTTTACACACAGTACAGTAAAATACAACAACCATTAGATATGCTATGTGCTAGGCATGCCAAAGCTGAAAAGATAGTTGAAATTTTGAAGATGGTTGAAATATTTATACATATTTTAACCATCTTCAAAATGCGTACAGGTAAGTACAAGAAAGGAGAAAGTTGATGGAAGTTCTGACTGAGGCTTGCTCAATGTTATTGGAGCACAGAGCAAAAATGTGTGGGATTTAGAGATACAGGTGAACAAAAAAACCTGTGTTTAACTGGTGCAAGCCTTGTACCATCACAGAAATGAAGACATAGGTGTTAAAATGCTTTCTACCCACTCACATTTTGAAGAGAACCGCCTCAGATTTCACTCAGTTGCTACATTAGTTCAGACATTTTATCTACGTGTTGAATTTTGCTCTGTAAACATCTGTTCCTCCTGCCTAAAACTATTGCCCCCATTCTTTTCCCATTAAACATTTATTTCTGCTAACTTTTCTTGCACCTCTCTTTGTCCTTCAAACATGGTCTTCTTATTTGACCTTTTCTCCATTTGCTTGATTTGTTTCTTAATCTCCAACTTTCTCTTTGTCTGTCAACCTCCCTTTAACCCCTCTGCCCCCACCCCCATCCTCTCTAGAAACAAGGTGAGAAATGTCTTATGTCTGGTTTCTCAGGAGCCACTGTGGGATACTGCATGTATAAAACTCAGACAGTCAACAGAAGGTTTGGATGGACATTGACTTCTGAAGACCTGGCACCAATTTAATACCTTTGACTGGAGAGAACCTCCAACGTGGCTGCCTGTGGTCATTGAAACTGGTAGTTAAGATAACTCAAATATGAAAGCAATGTGGCATAAAAGCCCCCTATAGCCAGACCATCAAAACAAAACCCACACACACACACCTTAGCAACACTCTCCCAAATCCTGTTGTACTGTTTGTGTGTGGCCAGACAGGTATCCATCTCAGTCCTACACAGCAGGGTAAAATGGCCTCTCAGATCATCATAAACATCACCGTCCATTTGCTGATGAGGGGAATAGAGAATGAGAGTCAATTTTTACTAGTTCAAGTTGTTCCACCAGCACTTTCAACAAAACAACTTTTATTCAATAATGTATGACTGTGTCTTAATCCTAAATTATGTATTTTAGCCCTTAGTGAACTCCTGATCCCCTTTCCCCCCTCTTCAGTTCTCAGTAGATTATGTATCCCCCCTGTCACACAGCAGGTTTAACAAAAATTGCAACAAAAATCATGATGGTCTTTTGGTGCAAGCTCTAACACATTTTGCAATTCTTCTGATAGCCTCTGGGTGTTTCGTTCTGTATTTTCTAAAGTTTTGTTTTTATTGTCTAGACTGTGCTGCCATTAAGGCAAAACCCTTGGTCTTATGCAACTAGTGGTCAATAAAGGTTAAATAAAAATGTACTGCTAACTGCATTTTTCCCCTTTGGAGGTGCAGTGAATTAAGATCACTCAGTTTCCTTACCTGCAAACATTTAGTACCTCTGAGTGGATCAGTGTTAGTGGGTGACAGCTAGTTATGAGGAGTATTATGAGTTTGTTTTGAAAACTGAACATCAAGCATGAAGTGATGATGACAGCAATTACATTTTTGCAACACACAGACTTTCACAGAAAAAGTAAAAAGGGGAAAAGTAGATGGTGTTTTTGTGCACTGTGCAGAGCAAACTGAACAGACCAGGAGCCCACAGTATGTCAGGAAAGGATGTGGTCAGTGTTTTATCAGATACACAGATCAGATTTAACATTTTTTTTTAGCTTCCTTTTCTCCAGTTTGTATGTGTCTGGATATGTGTGTGTTTGTGGGTGTGTGTGTGTGTGTGTGTGTGTGTGTCTTACCTCCATAATACATGGTAAGTCATTACAATAGTAGTGTTGTTGGTGGGCATTGACTGCTGCTAATGCCAGCAGATACTCATTACGGACTTCAGTCAAACGGTCGTCACACTCTCTCAACCTGGCGCTGAGCTGCACACACACACACACAAAAACAAAATTCAATTTTTTAGTTTAAGTGAAGCATGCAACAAACTTTAACGTGAAAAAGAAACAAATATACAGTATACATCAGCTTAAACCACTAATACTAAGCTTCTATAGAATCCAATGGAATCGGTGCATTCAGAGGATCTGCTTGAGGAGGTGAAATTAATCAGTCCTTCCAGGAAGTTTAATTCTACGCAAAGTTGCAATTTTCATTGTAGTTTCCTGCGCAAAATATTAAGCCATAAGTCACCAAACTCACTGTTTCGAGTTGTAAAGATGGAGACCACGCAGACATTTACCCTAAAACAGTGCGATCAATTTCAATTTGCAAATTTCATCGCAAAACCATGCCTAAAACATCACAACATGCATCGCAACTTTTTATAGAAGCTGCGGTGAAATCAGGCATTCTAGACTACAACAATCCTTAAAAAAGACTGGAGAGTCTGATTAAACCATGTAAATATTCTAAATAGAGTTCAACTTTGGTAAACTCTGACACATACACCCATTGACAAGACAATAACATTTTGCAGCTAAACAGATATTATATTTTTCTCAGGAGGTGGTGGAGACCAATAACAAAGTTAAAAGGAGAGTGATTATTGGATTTGCATTCATCAAGAGGACAGTAATCTATATCTAAACACAACTAGAAATAATTTCTAAATAAACACAGTATCAGCATACTTTATATTTCAGTTTATATTTACTAAGCAACTGTCAGTGTGGATGAATTATCTTTACTTTAGCACCGCTGTGGGAGAATGTTATGATATTTTATTATTACTATCATCTTAGTTTACTTATTTTTGTTATGTAGGAATTATACAGTCTATTACAGTTTATTCATACCTTAGCAGTCATCTTATGTAGTCCTGATTTAAAGTGGAAAATCCCATGTTCACTCTTTCTGGCTCTGAAAGAAAGTTAAGACATACTGATAACATATAATCATCGAGAGGCATGCTGTTTTCACACAATATAATAAATAATGTAATGTAATATAACAATATAATAATACAAATTTAAACTTAAACCTACTACAAGGAGGCTCAATGTATTACTGCATCTATATGACCAACATAAGCACACAAAACCATTGCCACCACAGCGAAAAGATTTTATATAGTTATTTAATACCTGCCACCCGGTTGGATTTGGTTAGATTTCCCCTGAACAGGGGCCGCCAGAAAGTTCCTTGTTGCTGCATTATTTTGAGTGTTACACGATGGGTACAATACATAATTTTGGCGATTTTCTTGCTCAGATGTTGTTTTGGCGTAGCAGGAGGTTTTTGTCATATCAGTGGGTTTTATTGCCCACATGTCCTCATTAGTTTTAACCAAGTGTGAACCTGTTGTGACCCACTGGATTGTGGAGTATTGTTTGAAGGTTTTAGTTTGAAACTCACTCAGAATGATATCACACGGTAGCCACGCCCTAAAGCATACACTGCTTTATGGTCTATTTTACT
>NW_023339785.1:561977-566173 GCF_004916995.1 Morone saxatilis
TTCTCCATAAGACTCAGTACTATCTGACCAAGGGAGGTGCCACCCGCTGGCCATTAAAAATAATGTAGGTTTATTTCCCTGCAGTTTACTTCTCTAGCTTATACAGACTGTACAGTATAGGCTGTAAAGGACCTCATTACTTCTTTGTATCTGTCTTTTACAGAATCTACAGAGCTCTTTAACTCCTAGTGCCTTTTTCAACATACACGATTGGCACACATATGGCTTGTATGTACAAGATGTGCGTCTTCGTAAATGAAATCACCGATATTTGTCATGAGTCAGCATCATCATTTTTGGTTGTTTGCTTGTTGTTTTGTTTTGCCTCTGTCACACACACTGACCTGGTCTGTGCATCAGCAGCTTTCTCTCTGGCAACACTGGCAATGTGACTGAGTTGGTGGTAGCTCTTCTTGATCCTGTGCAGCTCCCGCAAAGCTTCCACCACTTCCCCCTGCACCCTCTGGAGCCGCTCCAAGCCCTAACGCACACACACACACACAGCAGATGATTCATGCAGCCATCAGGGTCCTTTGGTAGATATTTCATTCTCACGATGTGTTGCAATGATAAAAAAGCAAAGTTAGCTGTGTGTTTTGAGTATTTGATTGGTGTGTGTGTATACTGTGTGCAGCTCTCTCACTCTCTTTGTTCGGATGTCCTTTGCATTGCGAAGAGTTCGGGAGGCTAGTCTAATCAGTCTGCGGTATTCTTCTGCAGCAGCAAGTCGTGATGTGGCAGACTGAGCTGTAGCATCTACCACTGACCGCCACACACCAAATACACTCCTGAAAACACACACACATGTTACACTTTTCTTTAAAAGCTAACAGTGTACATCCAAGCACTTTTCTGAAAATATGTGTGTATTTGACCAAACACACAGCCACAATGTAGCACATTAGCACATTTGGACACATTCCCCCACGTACTATAGTAGTAAGTATTTGTACACCTAATAATGGAAACCATGCATTTGCTCATCGTTTAGCTGTACATGTATCAATGAAGAGTCCTATATTGCCGCACCTTCATTACTAACAGACAATAATGATTCTCTATGTAAGTCCACCAAATGGCAAACCTTGGTGGATGTGAGTATGGCATGTGTGCCTACACTGCTTGCCTAACGTTCTGTAGCTAGCTATATAAGCTATAACCTCAAAATCAACCATTGTTCTTGGTGAACCTGTAAAACTGCAACTTTCCATACTTACTGAAAATGACACCAGAGCAGCCAGATACATCAGCCTATGGTTAGTTTTGGAAACTAAAATCACCCACAAAAAAGTGAATCAGAAAACAGCCTTACAGTAGGCCTATGTGTGTGTAGTTACCCAGAAGTGATGGTATCTGTATTTCCTCTTTGCCAGTCTCTCTTCTGGTACTGGACAGCTAATCTCTGAAGAGCCTGAAAACGCAGAGTTTACACAGGATCACAACGGCAAGAAAATAAAGTAAAATGTAGTTTATTGAAGACACAATTAAGGTGCATTTACTGAGAACCTGGTTCGGCCACAGTTTAATAACTAGTGGAACAAACAGCTCTTTCATAAAAGCTGTTTTTAGTTCATTACCCCAAAAACAAACAACGCCCATTGTTTCGAATACACACCCTGGTGCCACCAACGTAACTCATGTTATTATTTTACAATAGTCTTTTCCTAACCTAACCAAGTCATTTTGGTGCCTAAGCCTAGACAAAGTGTGTGTATTTTCGTGAAAGTGGGGCTTAAGGAGCAGTGAGCTTTTGTTTTAGGGATAACTAAACCAATAAATGGGCTGAAAAACGTGAAAGACCCTATCTACAGCCAGTGTTCAGTTTGTCTGTTCTGGGCTACTGTAGAAACATGGCAGCGGTTTCTGTAGATAAAAATGGTTCATTCTAAGGTAACAAAAGCACACTAATGAAAACATACCTATGCATATTATATTCCATTTCTGCCAATAGAGCCACCTAAATGTTACACACTGCACCTTTAAAGTGTCAGACATTTTCATGACTCAGTTGGGTGCAATTATTCGTGAAGTGTAGTTTCTTACAACACAGCATATTGCATTTTTATCCTTTCTTTATTCCTCTCCCATAAAGCTGGGTATACATTTGTCAGCGTCAGTGTGGACACACATATGTGACACATTCTCCCCCGTGGTGCAAGGAACACATAAAGCTCTCTCTCTCTCTCTTTCCTTGGAACATCTAGTGAGACAGCTCAAATGGAAATATGGAAAGGGAAGAGAGACAGATTAATCCCTACTTAGGATGGCATAACACACATACTGTACACACAGTGTCACAAGAGGCACCAAATAACAAAACAGCACTCAGGTACTGATATGGGACCTCAAATCAATAAATGATGAGCATCTCCAGTAAAAACCAAAGGTTCCAGTAAGGGGAGTAATAGTGGACTAGAATAGCACTCACCTGACCATACTCTTTCTCTATAGCTGCACGTTGCTTACTGAAGGACCTTGGGCAACACAGAAAAACAACATCAACAGGCAGATTTAACATGCTTTCACCTCCATGTCTGTATAGATCTCTCTGCCTAATGTCGTCCATCTCATTGAATCCAATGGGAGGATATTATGCACATAACCACAGTTTGGTGACAGAGTATTATACCTGATCTCTTCCAGCAGTTCAGTGTCCTGATGCTGTTTGGTCTGCAATTTGCTGAGCTGCTCTGAGAATGCCAGTTTCACCTGCTGGCTTTCCTTTACCTGCACGCACACACACGCACACACAAACACACACAAACACACACAAAGGGACATTTTATTTTATTTAATGCTCACTGAAAATGTACATTGTCAAGCAATGACATGAATGCAGAACTTTTATTTGTGACAGAGTACACTGTGATATGGCTACTTTTAGTTAGGTAAAAGATCTGAGTACTTGATCCACCCCCGCCTATCAGGTTCAGTGTTCCCTTCACCAACTAATCTCAATCAGTTATCTCAATGGACGTATACAGTATGTAACAGGTATGTTAAGTATGATTAAAATAAATAATTTCATCCCTTTATGTATAAGAACCACTGTGTCTGCGTTTGTTATGGAGGTAGGTACTGTGCCTAACTTAGCTCAGAAAAAGGTCTATTCCTTTGAACTGCATTTTGTTAATTTTAGCTTAATCTGGCTGGCTACCAGAGAGGCCATTAGATAAAACACTAGATTCCTCCACTTTATGCTTTTCAAAAGACAACTCTGCCCAGTCAATATGCTTTCTAATGTCTTTCATGGCAGCCCTTTGACTTGAAAAGTACAAGAGTAATTCATATTAATTATGCTGCTGTTCCATTTCCCACCACGTCAGTGAGACAGCATGCAAAACCTCAGGGCCCTGGAACTGGAACACCTCGCTGGAACGCAGCCTTCATTAGGTAACTGATTGTGGTTTCTCTGCAATGTCATGTCAAAAAAATTTGCCATGACATAGAAATTTTTTGCAGCAGCTATTTGTACTAAATATAAAATAGTTGATGATAGAAGTTTGCAAGTTCACAAAATTCTGACCGGCGCAACTTCCCACCAGTCACATCTTCAGTAGCTGATGTTTTTTTAGGGGTGCACAATATGGATTTTTTTTTCAGCTGATACAATAACTGATAATTACCTGCATCTAATGGTCAGATTACTGATAATTTTGCATTTTTTGTATTTTAAAAAGGAGTTAATAACCTGTAGTGTATGCACTCCTGAGCATAAGAAAGGGTAAGATGTAGTGATATTCTATAGCTTTGTTCAAACCAAATCTAACTGACATCACTATTATTAATACGACTACAACAACAAACAGTTGGTCCAGTTCTGACTATTCATTCTCCTTCATTTTTTTTTTCTAGTAAAGTTCATTAAAAACATTCACAAACATACTTTGGCTTTTATAGAACAAAAAGCTTAGGAATCGTTTTGCAAGAACTCCAAGTCTTCCTAAATTACTGACAATATTGCTAAAAAGGTTTTTAAAGATTCCCCTAGTGCTGGAACAGTCAATAGTGCCATTGACCACTACCTGACCTGACTGGTCACCAGTAACACAAGTGTAATGCCAACTGTATATCTTACGCCCATTATCATACACTTTGCAACTAAGTTAGAAAGGTTTACAGTCATCAAGTCAGCTTTATAGTCACATGTGCTATACATGCACGACATACAGCACAAATGAAATTTCAGTCCTCTC
>NW_023339785.1:566273-584956 GCF_004916995.1 Morone saxatilis
CTAACAAAGACCACAGCAATGAGGATATAGGCTTACTGCGTGTGTCCTGTGAGTGACTGGATATAAAACCATCACAATAACAACAACAAAATAGATCTTGATGAGAGTTTTTTCTTTACTTCATTTCAAAATCAGAACAAGTTGTGGGGAGTGGGGATGGTGGTCTGGACCTGCAGAAGCTAGGGTTTCACACTCAGCTGTCTGGGAGTACTCAGAATATAAGAATACTAGAATAGCTGGTTGTCCCAGTCAGGTCAGTGGCTCCAGTCACTGAATGGAGGTCCTTGCTTAAAAGATCCACTGACTTCGCTCCACAAGATGGTCAGTCATTTATTGCACAATTCACATTTTATAAAACATCTCCTGAGGGCTAATCCTGTACATTGTACACAGCCAGCCTTAAACCGATTATTCGATTTAAAATCAGTTACAGGGACAAGCACACTTTAGTAAGTGATGCCTTTGTGTGGGCATATGGAATGATTACATCAATCAATATGATAATATTCAAGGAATATATCCTTAATGCACCACCTTTCCCTAAAAGCATCCCAGCTGGCCAGACAGAAACTGAATCAACATGTGGAGCAAGCTTTTTGCACTCTGCTTAGGCCCAAACTCTGCCCAAACCATGCAGTATCACAGTGTACACAGCCCTTCAGTTTTAAACCAGGATGCCCAAACAACCGAGCTACATCTTCACCAGAGGTTTACAGATGAAAACACATTTACTGATCCACACTATTGACACTTTGGTCATTCATGACGATGCAAAATAATAACAGTTATACCAGTGCTTTAACCAAATTGCTAAACCACAGATAACAGATTAAATGCAGACACATTCATACCATCCCATAAGGTTCTAATGCAATGGAAATGTTGTTTGCTACATACAAAGTATCAGTGAGTTTATAGAGGCACGGCAGGGGTTTGTGTTTGTTTTCAGAGGATGAGGCACTATTATACACTAATGAAAACATAGCTATGAATATTATATTCCGTTTCTGCCAGTAGATCCTCCTTAATGTTACACACTGAACCTTCAGTTTAATTCATTGACTTTGCTGCATGTCACCCCCCCTCTCTCCCCACTTTCTTGTCTCTCTTCAACTGTTCCCGTCAAAGAAAGCCCCCCTACAAAAAATCTTTAAATGCTAGTTAGGGTAAAAAGTTCACAAGCCAACATAATGATTCAATAACTAATGGTTTTATTTGTGTTGCACTAGGTAAGAGTAAAACATGAAAAGAAACAGAAGAGTGAACAAAGACATGGTCATTTGGGCGGGATGGAATTGAACAAACAGCAGAATATGTTAACACTTAAGTCACTGTGTACATTACTGTTCAGTCTTTATACACTAGTAAGTGTTTTTCCACAATATGGAGACAAATAAAAATGAATAGGTACATCAGTTCACATGTATCCTTAACACAATGATAAATTAAAAATAAATAGAATAAATAATAGGTCTAAAACAATACATCTGCAAACATACATCTTGTTTCATGTTTAGCATCATATTATCATTAACAAATGGATTGAAATCATCTAAAGTACCGCTGGCATACATCTGTCAATCATACAGCATATTAAGAGATAGTGTTTGATGTAGCTTCTACTTTTGGCTTTCAAAAAACTGCTGATCTATCTGATCGATGTATTTACTTATTAATAATGCAGTACATCTACCAGTGATTATTGATAAAATATATAATACATGTTCATGAGACAAATTGATCATGACCAGTTATTCCATGAGTACCTATTTTTGCAGATATTTCTTGTGTTCCGCACGGTTTAAAATGCACTATATTAAAGATATTATCAGGCCTTTTTTTTGTTGCTGGTCTTGATTCTTTTTTTTTCTTTCTCTGTGAGCTAAGATTTTTTAGCAAGAGTTGTGCCCAGGAAACCATTTACGTTGCAAGTGATTTCAAATCAGTCGCCTGCTGCTATTGTCAAAGTTGTTAAACAGGTTTTTGTGCCTTTTTGTCAAAAAATTTGTTTTTCACAGTGTTTCTGTGAATGAAAATCCACGTAACATTTTAGAATTGTCCAATCTTACCCAAAATGATACCTACTAGAGTTGTGAGAACATTTTCTCAGCAACCTACAATAACCAGCTGAATTTTAAAATACTGAAAAGCTATCAGACAAATATGATTGAATGAATATGATGAAGCATAGAGTCATCACACTGATGGTAGCCAAAATTCTGTCGTTGATGCGGGTTCAGTGTTCACTGTTGACTGTTGGCTTTCACTGTACTGATCTTCTCCACCAGCCTTTTCAGTTGTTTATGGAGACCCTTTGGTGAAACGTTCGGCTCATACGTCTCATTCAGCATACAAATCAATTTCTAAATGGAGAAAAACATGGATGTTAATGTTGTATATAAAGCTGCACTAATCAATATTTATTTTAATCTTAACAATGAATCAAATGTGTAATTTGAAATGGGTTGCCCACTAAAAAATGATCATGCAATTTTGCAACTCAGCATTTTAGCCTCTCATTGTTTTGTTTTCTCATGGACATTTCACAGAATCATTCACCTTTGCTGCTCTCATCAAATGGCCAACACATTAGCCATAACATCTTTATGAGGCCACAACATGTCAAGGCTTTCTGTGTGTAAGCTGGTTTTCAGAATCACCTAATACTGCTCTTTGTGTTCTAATGTGAGGGTTATAAAGAGAAAGTTGTCTTGTATTCTAGTTGCAAATCATAAAGCTGATCCTCTGGCTTTTGATTTATTTTAGAGAAGCAGCTGCTGAACCCGAACGGAAAAGGGAAGCGTTGCTATACATATAAAAACCTGTCCTTTAAGGCAATAACTGGACTTGTCAGCTAATTTTAAAGAACAGCCAGTCACCAAGTCTGTGGGGACTCTGACATCCACTGGTATATGCAGGGTACTGAACTGGTAATCTGTTATTGGTGGATCTTTGGTGTCAGGAGAAACAGTATTGCTAAACCTGAGCTGATCACACGCAAATCTGTTCTGTGTCTAGATGCCAAGCCTGAGTAATTTCTTTGTTATTATATTTACACACAAGCACAAATCATAAACCATGGTCACTTACCTTGTAATCCCTCCAATTATCCAGCTTTGTGATCAGCCACTGTTTAGATTCCCATTCGGAGTTCATGGATTGCAGGCCTTTAATGAAATAGTCAGGAAAGGAGTCACATCCCTGTACAGAGAACAGACATATCATCGTTAGTACACACAAATGCACTTATGACTATATTTTGTTGATAATAATATTTGGTTATTGTGCAGCTTCATTTTAAAAGAAACAGTCCCACAACTGACAACAGTTTCATCTCTGTGCAGCATTCAGTACTCAAAAGTCTAGTACTCTACAATCCTGTGGCTACCATTATGGGAACCAGACTGACTGTTTTTTTGTTTTTTTTTACCAGACTAGAATGAAGGGGAAAAGAAAAATATAACTGCATGTTATGACTGTCCGGTGTGTTTGGAACCTTAAAATGATAAAAATCATTGCCTCACAACAACTCTGAGCTTGAGCTTCATTCTTGACCTCAGAAAAAGGAGTTGAGAAAACAATTTCACTCTACAAGGTCCATTCAGGATCTGTTCTGGGCTTATCATACAATTTTAAAGGCCCAGTGTGTAACATTTAGGAGGCTCTACTGTCAAAAATGGAATATAATATTCATAGGTATATTTTAATTAGTGTATAATCCCCTGAATATAAGAACTGTTGTGTTGTCTTTACCTTAGAATAAGCCGTGGGCCACCTATGTGTCTACAGTAGCCCAGAACGGACAAAACAAACATTAGCTCGAGGTATATGGCCTTTTGCCTTTTTCCGCAAGTTTCATGGTCACCATAGTTTCTTCTTCTCCTTCTGCAATCTGCAACTTCACCACAAATCCTATACACTGGTCCTTTAAAGTTGTTCAAGTTGGAAGTTAAAGTTGAAGTTGAATGTATTTTTCACTGCTGACTGAAGGCTAGGCTTGCACTTCCCATTTGCTTCCAGTTATTTGTGCTAAGTTAAACATGTCCCGTGACTTATCTCTGGAATGACTCTGGGTAAGCTTTCCCAAAATGTCAGACACTTCACACTCCAGTAACACACATTTTAGATACGCTTTGTGACATAATATGTGAAGTGTGCACCAAGTGTCAGGATCATTTTCCATCCCTGACATTCATTGCAGACAACCATTTATCTCCCATTACGTTATTGATGATAATCATCTCTGTCTCACACACACACAGAAACACAAACCACTTACGTTAAGTGACATGCTGAGGTTGAGACACATGCAGTTTCTATCCTAAGGAGATAAAGAGATAATGTTAAAATGGTATCAGAGATTACATTCATTCAAACAGCTCTAAGGTCTTGTTTGTTTTAATCAATCCCTTAATATAACTTTCTTTGTCAGGAAGTAACTTTTACAAAGCTATAACCTATTTTTGTATACAATACAAATCAAAATAATTAAATTCATGTTAAATGAGATTATTTCACCCCAGTAGGGAGTGAGAGGTGGATCAAGACAGTTGCAAGGGAATCATTATTTAGCTCTGCACAGAAAATGTAAAGAGAAATGAAGAAACAGAACAATAATCGACGGGCTATGCAAGATGAGATAACAGCAGAGCAAAGAGGAAGTGGTAAAGATGGTGCTGAACTTGTGTGTGCACACTGCAGAATAGAGCAACAAGGTGCATAATACAGAGTGCAATCTTCACTCATTTTTCAGTCACACACTTAGTGAAAATAACATGGAAACTAAAATGACACTGTAAATTAAAATCATTCCCACCTCTTTCCTTCTTTTAATGTAACATTTACAATGTTTTCTCTAAAACAAGATGGCTGTGTTCCACTGCCATAAATACTATTTTGTTAAGAAATACAATTTGTGACATTTTAAGCACCCCTGCTAGAGTGAGTGCATTAAGTCAATATTTTTTTAAGAGATAAATTGACAAAATAGTGAAAAATATAATCCAGGAAATTGTTTCTCTTCCCCTTTCATCACAGCAATAAATTATATTCCTACACTGCATTCATGGAATCATTATTTACAGTGGTTTAGGCCACAAATCCTAGTGCTCTGTATAGGCATTAAATAAGAAAGAAATGCGCAAAGCACCACTGAATTCTCACTTTGGGATCAGAAAACATTTCAAGCCATAAAACAACAAAGAAGCAGATATAAAGTCAAAGTCAGAGCAACAGAAGATGTCAAGGGGCAAAAATGAAGAGCATCATGGAACACTTACAGTAATATGACTGGAGCTGCAGTTCTCCTGACATTCCTGTCAATCCAAACAAGAAACAAGGTTGAGAAAATTTTACCAGTGTCATCAGCATCAGCTAGTCAAAAGATGAACAGAATGATAAACAGAGTCCCAGCAGCAACAACTAATAGGCTGCTTGCCTAAAGGGCATCAACACACTGCTTTTGATTGCTTTGGTCTGGATTCACATCTGACATTACACACATACACACACACACACAATGAGTGAAAATGGGATTAATTAGGAAAGGTGAAAAAAAAATATGCAAGATTACTGAAAAGTCTTCTGGCTGCTCATCTTCTAGTTCCCAATGTTAAAGAGCTGATTACTTAATAGCCTTGATAGCGTTAATACGAGTGCTGAAGGTCAGAATATGTTTAACATGGCACAATCAGGAAAGCAATCGCTGAATCGTCTAAATTTGTCTTGTCCTTGCATTTAAAAGGACAACCACAGAAAAAGGAATACGCCTGTAACAAAGAAGTGATTTAATCTAATGACTTTGTTCTCAGCGTGAACATAAAGTACCACCAAGTCTGATGGCTCACAATATTATTTCCTGGCCTGCAAAACACTGTGTTGTATCTTATTAGAATTATGCCACCTTACCTTCACATTTTCACCAAACGTTTTCACAAAAGTGTTCATTTCAGACGTCTTAATGGACCTGAAGGATAATGTTGTTGTTTGAGGAAAAGAGAAGACAAATGGCAGCAGCAGTAGAGGCAGCATCCATGTAGAAGACCCAGTCATGGTTAATGGATAGGTTAGGATTACTACAGAAGCAAAGTGGACTGAGATTTTGCAAATCAATTTCCCAATCAATATTTTAATTCTAATTGTCTAGGCTGTTACTTCTAGTCCAGATTAGGTTACTGTTAAAATCCTGCCAATTACTTAAGTCTACACCTGCATTAGCTTTCTAAACGTTCTCTTGTAGATAGACTTGTTGCCTGTGCTCCACACCAGACGCTTTGTCAATGGATGGGTGTTTTGCAGCTTTTATTTGAACTAGTGGGGAATCCCTCCATTTTTTGTCCATGGTTTTATCAACATTCTCCCACACAGGACATCTTTACTCAACAGGACCCTGAGATGGTGGCAAAAGTGATACAGCATATGTGTTCTGATGCTAGCCACATATCAGTGAGATCTGACTGCTTATGACTGTTGCGGCATTTCCTCACCTCTGTGAAGACCTGGCCGTCACTGCACAGAGGAAAACAAGTCACATGCTTCATCTTCAGCAGCTTAACAATGACGTGAACTGAAGTTATGTTTGCATCCAGCCACTGTATCCACGGCTGGATATCCATGTGCCTGAGTATTGTACGGGCTCGAGGAGAGTCATTTGTGGATGCCCCGTAAGCGTTAGAACTCGATACACTATGTTAGGTAACACATGGCAATTTCTACAGCCTACTTAAAACATTTCAGTCAGAGACATGTTGGACTGATTATAAAAGGGCCCCTGGGCACAGACATGTTAAAGGCCCTCCACCCCTCCTACATACTGTAGGAGCAAGACACCCTTTCTTTCCATGCGCTATGCCGTTTAGTGGTAATTTTAGTCCATGTGGTCCATTTGCGTTGTTTGTTGTTGATTTGCGTCTTTGTGATTGTTTTGTGTCTCCTTTTTGTTGTTATTTGTCTCTTTTTAGGCATTTTGCATTTATTTGTAGTTGTTTTGTTACTCTGTGTTTATTTTGCATCTCTTTGTAGTCATTTTATCACTTTGTAACCATTTTGCATTTTCCTGTGGTTGTTTTGTATCTCTGTGATCATTTGATCGATTTGCATTTCTATTTGCAGTGGTGGAGTGGTGTCATACTATTTCACTAGTCTAGAGGTGGCAGTAAGATGTGCAGCGATGCACCAACAAACGGGAAAGAAAAAGACTGCTAGCAAGTAAACAATTCTGGATTTAAAATACTTCAAATTTGGCTTTGAGTTTAATTATACACATGATGTGTTTTGGTGAGTAACTCTGAATTGAAACAAAAATTTTCTTAACAATAAAACCCAGCAGGGCACCTTTAAATGACGGCCCTCACATCACCATCACAATCACACCAAAACTCAGTTTCTTTGTGAAGGAAAAACAGGAGTGTCTAATATTGGGTGCTGGTAATGGGACCATGGAGGGTTGCAGGTGGTGCTCAGGTGAGCAGTTGTCCTCGGGTCCCTACACTGGCCTGTTTCTATGTGTGATGATACATAAGCTGAGTCAGGGGGAACTGGAGCCCAAAGTGGATATCTTTGCTATAGCTGCTTGATAATATGTCATGTTAATTACCACACATGATGCCATCCTGTTAGGTCATTCTATTACATTATCCAGGAATTACCAACTAACGCAAATTGTAACTGTGTGGGTTCAAACCTCATACAGAATTCCACTGACAAAAAAGAAATTAATAAATGTGCTACGTTTTCCACCGTAACCTTTGTTCCTTGAGATAAAAAGAAGAGTGGAAGCGCTAATTTTCCCCTGTATTGTGCCAGTTGCTATGTGGGAGAAATAACAAGACCAAACTCAAAAAGGTCACTTTCTTTCTCTTGCAGATAAAGTTATTGACCAAAACAGCAAATCTAGCTTATTTCCACATCAAACAGTATAAGCAAAAGCTTTTCCCACATACTGAGGTAATAAGAACCAGTGCTGATCACTGCAGTCAGTGGGAGGCTCAGAAAACAACAGTGATGCAACAGATGAATAACTGTGGTGGTTTTCTTAGAAAGTAAAACCACCCTGCCACATCTGAGACTTGCAGAGTGCGGACACAGTGGGGGCGCTAAAAGGCTCATTTTCAGCTCGGAAGCTTAGTGCAGACAAGACCACTAGTGAGAAAGAAGATATCTTCAGATAAACTGTAATTTATACCTCAAAATGTGTCCTAATGAAATTGTGTCAAAAGCAAAAAAGTGTATGTAAAATGAGCAGTTTGTGTTGTTGTCTAATGGTTAGATTTTCATGTTGTCTATTAAATCCCTGTACACAAAGATATTATTACCTCTAAGTAGTGTACTTTGTAAACATTGAACATGAAAAGCCTTATAAAGGCAGTAAAGACTGCATAATATTGCACAGGTGTAGCTGTCATTCTGTACAGGCTCACATATTTGCATATAGGTGTCATTCTATTCAAACTGTGCTGTTGGAGTCAACATAATGACCAGAGTTTTCTGGTGTGCAATTAAATCTGTGCTAAATGAAACGTGAAACATTAAGAGATGCAAATCTCAACATACATGAAAGTAGGGTTTGGGTGATAATACTGATCCACTTTCAATAGAATCATATTGTGTCATGGTGTTACAAAAATCTGTTGACTATTTCTATTTTCATGCATTGATTGATACACAAATTTTTCTTTTGTTTGTTTTTTTTTCTTTACAAGTGATAAAATGTGTCTAATGTACATCACGCTGACCATCAATTTGATTATTTTATATGTGATTTTATTTGATCAGAAAAATATACATAATAATATTGTGATGTAAGAGGTCGGCAGATTGATACCTAAAGTATCGGATACTATCTTTTGATTTGAGTATCAATACTAGCAGCAGCCATAGGATCAAAAGTCAAGTTGCAAGTCTATTTTGATATTGTCAGATCGAGTCTAAAGACATTCAATTTGTGTCTCGAGTCTGACTCGAGAATTGAGAAGTCCACACCTCTGGTAAGAAATCAACTGGCTCAGTCAGATTATGGTGGAGTTAAAAAACCTCTTAGTCTTAAAAATCAGATTTTGACATTTCTTGCATGTACGTAAGTGGAAATTGTGACCTGATGATGGTGATACAAAAAAGGTCACCTGGTCACTAAAAACATCAGGATTCCACTTCAGGTTTGGTTTAAAATTCTATTACTACAAAAAAAATTTAAGAAACCTTATCATGGACCAAAGTGTTGGTCATGGTTCATTTTGAAGATTTATATCACAGAGGCAGTAGTAACTGACATGACATTTATAGGCTAAGTGAGGTTAACCTCACCTTCCAGCAAACCTGAAAATGATATTTCTAAATAAATACAAGGGATTACAAGATGAGTAAAAAGGCCAGATCTATTTTCTGAACTGACAGTTTGACTTATTGCACATAATCAGGAGATATGATCAGAGTTAGTTTCATTTCTGTGTGTCCAGGAGAGCAAGTGAGGTAAAACTGAGCCACCACAAGTTTCTGGCCTGCCAGGTTAGCAGGTGACTACACATTTTGGAGGTGACTTTGGAAGAGTAATGGAGAAAGACACATGGAAACAATAGAAACACAAGCGGCAAGCACATTTAAATTTGACAAAGTTTTAAAAAACATCCCATTTGTTGAAATTATGTGGCATAGCTCTCCCCTGACTCTGATTACTGTTAATACCATTTTAATATGTATCCGTAGGTATGCATTTTACTCTTCAGTGTTATATTACAAATTAACACAAAATTTATGAGGTATAGTGTGACAGTAAAAGTTGCAGTATAAGAGCAATAATTGAACAACAACCATTATGTACTGCCACTGTTACATTACTTTAGACAAAGTAATGTATGTAGTCTTCATATTAACATCTGATTGATAATGTAAAGGTGGGGTCAGTCTTTCTGGAGAAAAATAGTTAGAATGCCAACTGCTGTGTTGTGTGGCTTGGTTTCCCATTATGATGATATCAATGCGTCATTGTATCTGCCAATAAAGGCTTTGAAATTAAACATTAGCAATTTCTTTAGATATAAAAAAGAGTTTCCAAAATGGACATCAAAGTTGCTGTTTGCAATGATTGTTCAGCATTGGTCATTTCAACACTACAGATTTAATTAACCATTTTAAGAGCTGTCCTCGCAATCATAATGACGACTTAAAAAAAACAATGACGGCTAAAAAATATGACCTTGACTCCCCCAGGACCAAAGGCATCAATCAGAAACTCATAAAGTACTGCTCTGGAAAACCAGCTTTATTTGTTTGTGGGAGATGTCGGGATTTGTGGACTACGTTGAGTCCCACACAACATGATGACCAGTTATAGCGAGTTATACAGCGAGTATATTTCATGTGTGGCTAATTTTGAATGAATGAATGAATCTAGGAATCTTGTATTATTAATAGTAAATATATTATTGAGTATAAGCAACAGTCTGTAAAGCATATGTAGCCTACTAATGTAGGCTTCAGTTGGCTTTTAGTACTGTAAAGTTGTAAAATGTACTTACTCTCACATTATCCCTGCAGACCGAGATTACACTTGTTCTGCAACTTGTGACATAGGTCTATTAAAGCAGGATTTTACAGTTTGAATATGAATGTGTACATTTATTTATGTCTGCATCTGCCAGTGGGCCATCACGATAAGAGTAGCAATAATAACACATAACATAATAACATAAAATAACATTTTTAAATTTGATTTAAAATGTTCTCTGCAGTTAGGTTGAAAAATATGGACATATATCGGCATCTGCAATCAGCCAAAGCGCCGGCGATTCCTGACATGATGTAGGTTACATGTGCAATAACATCAATGTAAATCATAAATGTACCTTTTTACCAGATGACCGCTTGAGAAATATGATCCTATTATAAATGCAATTTTAAGAACAACAAAAGTATTTTAGCAGTACATTATGAATATAATATGAAACACATAATAAGACAGCCGCCTGAAGTTCCTGAAGAAATTCGATTTATTTAATATCATTTAGTTATTTATTAGTTACAAGATCAACATAAAAACAACACATCTCTCTGTCATCTTTCATGGTTTCCCTCTTCTCGTCTCCTCTCACCTCCCATCTTCTTCCTCCCTATTTCAGGAACTCACTTTTCAGACTCCCGTCACTGTCTGAGAAGTTGATCAGCTCCTCCACCTCATCCCCCTCCTCATCCTCATCCTCCTCCTCAGCTTCCCGTGACGTCTGCGCCTCTCCCTCTCCTCCTCCCTTTCCCCCCAGCTCCAGGTAGCCCTTGGCGGTTTGGTTGACTGCCCCGCCACTCTTTGGCCCGCCTCCACCACCTCCTCCTCCTCCTCCACCGCCATTAGCTTTGCTTTTGACGGGCTGAACCATCAGGATGCCCCCATCCAAAATGGGGGTCCCTTCAGGGCTGATTCCCTCCCCCGCTGGGTGGCTGGTTCGGTCTGCACTCAGAGTGTGAGCGCTAGGATCCAGGGTGACGGTGGACTTGCTTGTGCAAAGACCCATGATCAGTGCCTTCCAGGGGCGTCTTAAAAGGAGTGAATGTCTAATTCTGAAATTAGCTCTCTTTTACAATCCTTTCAGTTGGCTTGGGTTTGTCAAATCAAAGTTGTTTATAAAAGTTGATTCTTTGCTTGATTTGCAGTTCAAAGGCAGCGTCGTCGTTGTCCGTTTTCGTGTTGACTGATCCAGAAGATTGACTTTGACAATCCCGGTGAAAATCCCTCATAAGCTTTGTGCTTTGGTGATTGTTAAAGATAAATCAGATGAAAAGCAAAAGAAATACACGTTTCCAGGAACCTTCTTATCAAAGTTATCAAAGATTTCGCGAATAAAAGTGAGCTTCTTGTTATTTCTGTAAATCATTTCAGGGTCCTGAGGCACATGGCCAGCAGAGATGCTCCCATCCACACTGTCCGGCTGAATTTGCTCATCTGGTTTGAAGTGACCATCCTTATCGAGCTGTCGTAGACAGACTTCTCTTTGCCTGCTTTCAGTCCATAGAATGGGTTGGACAGATGGGTTTCACATCCTCTGCTGTCTAGTGGTCTGAATAGAGCCAAACCCATCTGGTATATCTTCTGTCTATCCTTGGACCACTTGGAAATTGTGGGTGGGGAAAGCAAAGGAGTACTATCTATACTGCCTCACCAACTAGCACTGAAGTACTCTTGAGCAAGTGACTGAGCCACTTTATTAAAGTTGCTGAGTGGTCAATGTCAGTGTAAAGCAGGGCAGATCTGCACAAAAACAGAAGAACTTAACTGTGGGTAAAGTTAAAAAACGTTTAGTTTTTAGTTAAGATAATTACATGTCCCTTTTCCAAACTCTGTCCATGTCTGGCTCTAGGTGCTTTGCCACATACGGTTTTAGCAGGCTGTATTGTTCTCTCTGTCTCAGCTGGTCTTCTGAGGGTCCTTGACGTTAACCAACAGAGCTCTTAGAAAAGCACACAGACAGTGTCAGAAAGGGACAGTCTGTTTGTGGCAGGTTGGCAGATTTTAATAGCCTACAGTCAAAGCAAATCACATCATTACAACAGTCCAGTGGGGTTTGATGAGGATGCAATTTATCATGTCAAAATACACTAATTCACTAGTTGTAATGCATTGTCATTTCCTGCTCTGATTTGAAATTACACTGCTGTCCTTTGTAATAAATCCCAAGTCACTGATGTTAGTCAGAAACCCCTGTATCCACCCTACCCACCACAATAATAAAACACAAATATGAATCTAAGCTTGGAGATTCATAAAGACAAAGTCACCAATATTAACATACAGACAGTTACAGACAGTTGTGACAGTCCTAACTTTAGGTTTAAGCTTTTCCTCTAAGTGTTATTAACAAAGCAGAAAAGAAGTTAGAGGAAGTCCAATGGAGTTGTTTTTCAAACCATATTTTGATGATGGCTTTGTCCTAAGGGGTCAGTTAGCTCATGAATACATCAAGCCAATCTGGTAACACCAGGGATAACACTTTGCACAACTCTTAGAGTTTAGCCACTTAACAGATTTATTCATCAAACCAATGTTCTTCAGACCCCGCTTTGTGACAACTCATTAAGTGCACATTAGGTAGCCTAATCACTTAACTAAAATAAATACCTATATAAGAGTGATTTCATTTACACCTTGTATCCAGTAAAATTGCTGCTATATGTAGAATTGTCAAACTATTAGGCTATTTGTTTTGTCCACTGGAGAAAATACAACACTAAGTAGAGTAAATATTTTACTTTGATCATCTTTGACACACTGTGTAAAATATCTAAAATAATACATCTATCTATCTGTCTATCTAAATTGAAGTTATAAAACATCATCCAGTGTCATCCATAGTACTGGGGTCAACCCTGCTTAGGAGTTCTCTTTTTCTTTTATAAAAGTTGCTCTCAGCAGCTTTGTGAATAGCTCTGAAGAAGAAATTCTTATACCCCCTTTGCACCAACATGGACCTAGTGCTAGTTCTGGGCTGGTCCTAGTGCCGGTTTGAGTTGGTTCAACTTGCAAAGCTTCAAAGAACCATTTTGCTTTTCCATGGGCTGGAGAGCCACTTCATTACGTCACTGTACGTCTGTATAGGTCTCCAACATTAGCTATTGTCACCAAGGTTAGCTGGTTTGCTAGCTAGCTGTTGGTCACTTAACAGCATCCAAAAAAACTTAGCTACTAATTTCTCACATTAATGTTTCAAACGTAACATTAAAGATCCAATGAAACATTGATGTGAGAAATTAGTAGCTACGCTTGCTTGGGTGATGTTAGCTGACCAACAGCTAGGTAGCTATCTAGCTAGCTCAGTGTTACATTCATAACATCTATGTTATGTTTGTATCATTGACATGAGAAATTAGTAGCTTGCTAAACAGTGGATAAATACATACAAGTCACCCCCCCGCACCAAACGACATGATGTTCGGCTTAAACATGCTCCGGCCTTTACAATCTCTGCCCCATATATGAGCACTTTTTATCATGTGACCAAAGTTCATTGGGTTTCATTTGCTGAAGAAAGCCAGAAAAAATAAGTAAACCTTCAGGATTACTATAGAAGATAACTAAAGGGCTGCGTATAAGGGTTATGTTGTTGGAAAAGTCAGAAATCAAGAATTAAAACATTTAAAATCAACTTTTTTTCCTTTTAGTTACGTTTTCCAAATTGAAATTGGCAGTAGAGTAAGTCAAGTTGCAGGGTTTTGTTTTGGGAGTAGAGAGAGAGGGGATGACATGCAACCAAGGGCCTGCATGATAACTAAATAGCTAATTATATATTTTTATTTTTATTTTTGTTTCTCTTGAGGTGTGACTAAATGCATGGCTTGAGCAAGTGTTGGAACTCTGTAACCTGCCAAACTCAGCTTTAAAAAAAATTGTTAGTCAGTCAATCTGAAAATAGAAAAAGTTTTTTATTTGTCAACTCTGAAAAGCTGACTAATTTAAAGGTGCAGAGGGATTTATGTGGCAGGCAACAATATGATGGCTGAGATAGGGAGAGAGAAGCAGCTGGCTTGTCTTATCTCTCTGCCGTGACAAATAGGTCTAAACGCAGTAGCATGCAGTTTTCCACCACAGTTTGTCTATGAAAGGGAAAATTAACTGTTCTTTTGAACTTCCACAGTTCAGTCAATTCTTCCCTTTATGAGATTGACTTTTTTTCACAAAAAGTGATTGAACTTAGGTATTTATTTTCCCCTTTGTATGTCTTAATAGTTTTATATGCAGTTATTAATAAACTCAGCATAGTACAGGTATTTCATATGAAGAGCTCTGATTTATGTAACTGCAAGGTAGTGTATGTTCCATGTTTAGATTGACTCACGTTTTTCCTTAATGTTATCTGAAACAACTGAAGTTGAAGTGAGCGTGAAGGAATAGAGCTTATCTTACTACTGGTCTTTCTATGAGTGTATTGGGGCAACCACAGCAACCTCTCTGTTGAGCTTGCAGTAAATTACGTAGATGATGGGGAATCTAAGGATTCCCCTTTGCAGTACTTAGCTCCAGCCGGGGGATTCCAGTGTGGGAGGTCACAGCATTGAGAGAAATTATTGACCAAATGCAGGTTCTTTTATGGAGGCAATGTTGTTTGAAAATGTTTTTTTACAATTCAAAATATAATTTGTCAGCCATTATCATCCTGCAACCCCAGGCTCTGATACCTACAACCACATGATACCATAAAAACTGATTTTGACTTAAGCACATAGTACACACTGGATGCAACATACAGAAATCAGAAGTAGTCAAGCTATAGTAGCCGAGATGTGCCAATCCAGACTGGGATCCGGAATGTAAATATTATAAAATTGCTGCTTTTTAAAGAGTTGACTTGTGGCGATTGTGGAAGAGAGGACCAGATGAGTGAACTCCCATCAAACACTGTTTTGTTATCCCCAGTATTCTGTCTTAATTTAGCATTGCCTACAATATGTGCACAGTTTGAAACAGATTAAAACAGCTATATAACAACTCTTATTCCACCACTGATAAACATTTGATTCCACTGATTTTAATAATTCATCATCATATCAAATTTTTTACTTAAAAAAAGGTAGTGGCAGATAAACTTTTATTGAAAAATAATATGTTTGAAAAATATCAAGTTCTAGTTTAAGAAAAAAACATAGAAAAATAAATTGTTCTTCTTCATCACTTTTTGTCATCAACTGTTGCCTTCACTCCATCCTTCTGGATCAGAGTAGGTCAAACCTAAAAGACAAGTGTTTTTTGTATAGCCCACAAGGGGTCCACGGTGGGATGCCTCAAGGCTTGGTGCTTGGCCTACTCCTTTTTCCCATTTACATGCTTTTCCTTTAGGTCACCTTATATGTCAATATTGGAACAGTTTCCACTTTTATGCAGACGATACACAGATGTTTTTTTTTATTAGGGGTGCTGGAATAATAAGATCAAGGTAGCAAACACTGCTGTATCTTCTTGTATAAAAAGCTTTTCAAAATACCTTTATTGATTTATTTACTTTTCATAGTTGTAATTTAGTTGTATCTGTTGTGTTTTTATGTTGATTTGTCTTTTTGTAAAGCACTTCCTATTATAAAGTTTATTATTTAGTGCATTGTTTCCCTGATTTTTTAACAGATATTCCATTTTATTTTTCAAATATTATTTATTTCAGATGTAATATTGAGATGGCTGAATTTGTGACACATTACAAAGGTTTACTTGTGAGCCATCCATCAACTAACAGAGGCTCCTAAACAGAATGTTGCCTCAATGCAGTTAAAATAGGAAGTTGGCAAGGGCAAGGCTTTGTTCCAATACCCCCTTAACCAGCCTCTAGTTTTTTACAATTTGGTCACAACGTCTGACTGTTTCAGATCAATAGAAGCTGATAGTGGAGAACAATCTTTTATAGTTTTATTGAAGAACACTTTAACAGAGAAGAAATTCCCATGTAAAAGTGAGAATCTGATAAGTAGCCACACAGTACTTCAGTATAAGTAATAAGAGTAATCTTTGCATTGTGATAATGCTTTACCAGACCAGACCAGACCAGACAGAAAACCCACTATGAACCTCCGGAAATAGTGTGGCTTACACCTTTCTTTTCTAGATTAATCACTTTATACCCTTACTTACATTGCAAATGTTGAAAATGATTAGCCTAGTGATTCCTTTTCAAATTTGCAAGGACTGTATATTCTGTATTCTTGAGTTGAGCTGAGGAAAATCTAAGATATGTAAATGAATCTAAAATTGTATTTAGAGATGGAAGAGGAGCAAAAATTTAATTAATCACTTCATCAGTGTATTTTTCCTCATAGTAAGGTAGACTGCTGGTTCATCCTTTTGTATGTCCAATTGTTTAATAGTTGTTTAATATTTACTTAAACCACCACTGTTATAGAGAGTCACAAGAACAGTAAAGTACATACAAATCCTCAAAATTCAACAATAAAATATGTATAACTGCCCACCAGAACCACATATGTAAGTGTTTTTTTCATAATGTGGCAACACTATGGTTAAGGTTTTGTTTGGTTAATGGACTTTTTTGTCAAAGTCAGGCGTACCCGTCCATCCACCTAAGAACGGTCCAACTGCAGACCTTAGATCTGGCATGATATTCTGATACTTTTAGAGGTAACAAAACTCCTTTTGACTCAGAATGAGAGGTAGTACTAAGTAGAGAAGTACTGTGAAAACTAATGTGTAAAAAGTATTTTTTGGCAAGATTAATTTTATCTTCTTACTTCTATAAGGATGATTGTAACTAACATTTTAACAGTAGCATGATGCGAATAAAAGAGTAGGACCCAGAGAAATATTCATGGTGTCTCCAGAGGGTGGCATGGAGACTTTAAGTGGTGGTAGAAATATATGCTGCCAACAATCACATATTTCAGTATTTGCAAAAGAATATCCACCCCTGCATGAAATGCTAGTCAGCTAATGTGCTGTTAAAGATTAGCTTGTTGCTTATGGTGAGGAAGAGGGGCAATAGATTTTTAGATAATTGCAACTTCTTTTTTGTTTTTTACATATTTTGGGGGGCTTTTTTCCCTTTATTTGACAAAATGGCTTGAGAGATGGACAGCAAAGAGAGAGAGAGAGAGGGGATGACACGCAGCAAAGGGCCACCGGTGGGATTCAAACACCGCCTTGGTACATGGGGCGCCAGCTGTACAGGGTGAGCTGCCTAGGTGCCCCATACAATTGCAACTTTGAATATTGCTATAAAATCTAGGCATACATAGCCTACAGCCTTACAGATATATAACAGTAGCAAAAAAATCACGTGGGCTAACTTGAGCTGACACTTTTTTCCTGAAAGATCATAATAAGTGTAATGAGTTACGTCAATTTTGTCATTTAATAGTTTTTAATGCAGCTACTCATCTGCACAGACCATCTTAAAACCAACAAAAAATGTCTAGTCCTAATCAACATCTTGGCTAGTTCTGCTGGTAAATTGTATTGGGGAAAGTTCTACACTTTTTTACATTTGAAAATATTAGATTACTATGCTGCTAACTACAATTAATAACAGCAAATTATGTTAATTATTATTATTAGCACTGAAGTCATCTAAATGCCTGCCTATAGTGTCAGGTCTGCCATAAGTTTTTTATGAGTTTAGGCACACATGAATCACTACAATCAATCACTGTCTTCAACACAAGAAATGTTTATGTTTTTATTTTGAATCCAGAGAAAATAATACTTAGTCTGTTTCACTTGGTTTTATGGGGCTAACACAAGTTGGAACCTATCATGACGTCACCCATTAGTTTGTGCAGTAACATTTTGAAGTCTCGAGTTTGGTGTTTTAGATCTGTCCGTAGCCGGACAAAAAATGGCGGCTCACCTGGTCACACACAATCTCATATTCCAGCTAAACAGTACACTAAAATATATTTCTGAAACGATTTTAAGTGAGAAATAGGCAACGGAGCAACAGAATCTAAGCTGCATTATCTGATCAGCACTGCCTAGTTTTGACAGTTTTGATCTGAGTTTGGTGCGCAAACGCTGGACCAGACTCACTGACAGTGAACCTGTCAATTCAAAAGGTAGCCCCGCCCAAAAAAAGCAAGATGCAGCATTTATCGTCTATTTTACTCCTAAATTGGACCATAATTTTACTAAATGAACATCATAATGTATGGAAGAAGAATGTGGAAACTAGGTGACTGAGACCCTAAACCCATCAGGAAACTGTTTACTG
>NW_023339785.1:585056-588618 GCF_004916995.1 Morone saxatilis
AAACATATGTGGCTTTATCGTCTATTTTACTCTAAATTGGACCATAATTTACTAAATGAACATCATAATGTATGGAAGAAGATGTGAAACTAGTGACTGAGACCATAAACTCATCAGGAAACTGTTTACTGAGCTCATAAATGAAGTGAGAAGTCGGCTTATTCTCCATTAGAGTGAATAGGATAGCTGTGTTATTGCAGCCAATGGAGCTCCCCCTGCTGGCCTTTACATAGAATGCAGGTTTTAAGACACCGGAAGTTCTGTCCATAATATATACTTTCAATGGGCTAAAATCAATGTTATCTTCTCCAACAGGCTAACATCATCTGCATGTTATGTTACAACCTGGTTGTATTTTCTAGATAATTTAGCAATGAGCGTCCACCGTCGACATTTGTTGGTGAAGTGAGTGTCAGCTGACATGGTCTTCCATGGAGCTGCTGTTCGAGAATTTGCTGAAACTTTCACTATATCCTGACAGTAATACATAACACAGACACTCAGGTTCCTCTTGCAAATGTCACTAGGAGTGCTTGAAGTTAGTTCACCACTTAAAGAGACATGTGAGGAACCTATGTAGCTCATCATGTCATCATCAGTTTATTTCACACTGTCATTTGATCCATTTTTTGTATTGACTGGTACAACCTTTAAAATCCATACACTGTCCTCAATTGGTGCTTGTGTGCGCTTTCTTGTGGCTGTCAAAATGGAGCAACAAAAATACGGGGAACATCCTAAAATCCTGTGATGCTATCAGAAGTGCATTACAGTGCTCTCCTGATACTCTAGTGAGTGTGGTTTTTAACATTATATTGGTATCATAACTAAAATAAAATGTTCCTAGACCGGATTTTACTATTTTATTATGGATTGGCATTTTATGGATAGACATTTGCTCAAAAAGAACCAAACATAATATAAATAAAGCTATGTGATAAAGCTTCAACTACATTGCAAGGATGTTACTAATACTAATGGATGTTGCTATATTCATATGATTGTGCTGCAGAAAAACTTTTCCCCCTGTTCCCTGCAGTACCCACAATATGCTTTGACAAAAGATCACAAATTTAAACCACTCCATCTTAACCCTTACTACAACATATAGTTCAAAAGTCCACATGAGCCAGTTAGATAGTACAGCTCCATGTCAGCCCTGTGCAACAGAGGAACACAGTTCATAGATCAGAAAGTCCCAAAAGCATGTGCAGCATAGAACCTCTAATGACAAAACATCTTTCTATCCATGTGAAAAGCACTTAACAATAAG
Source organism: Morone saxatilis (assembly GCF_004916995.1). Lineage (NCBI taxonomy): Eukaryota > Metazoa > Chordata > Actinopteri > Moronidae > Morone > Morone saxatilis. The sequence goes on from NW_023339785.1 coordinate 586,330, forward strand.
AAAAGCAATTTCTGAAAAAAAACTTTCGGCGTTATGATCTAGAGCCAACACATTATGAAGAAAAGGGCTTCATTAGGGCCAACGTGGCTTTACAATGATCACAACTGAGGTTGCTGTTTCCTCGTGCTGAAGTTATTGCTGTGCGGATCCATAAGTTCTCCCTGTTTCCGGTCTTTATACTAAGCTAGACTCATCACGTCCTGACTCCAGCTTTGTACTGAACACACAAAACATGAGAGACATATGGATCTTCTAACCTCACTCTCTAAAAGAGAACAAATAAGAGTTAATGTTGAACTATTAGTTAATGCACATGGTGATTGTTTGTAGATACAGCCCGACCTCCTGCCTGATATGACAGTTGACTTTTATGGTCTTGTGCGGCTTTAAATAGCCAACAGTGTCCATGTAATGAGCAGCAAGGCAGCAATAAAAGATGTCGTTCTGCTACTGAGAGCTCCATTCTGGCAAGTGCATTGTGTCCAGATGTGTGAACCTCTGTCCTGCATGTCTGAATGTTTATTTCCATGTCTGTCCCTCCCATGGTCCCTCATCCTCTCTCCTCCTTCCTCCTTCTCCCTCCCCTCCCTCCATCTCTCCCTGAGCTCCTGTCGTCCTGCAGGCGGAGACAGAGACAAGGAGAGGTCGTCCACCACAGGCGAGGATGAGGAGGGGTCAGGGCAGCCCAGCCAGTCTGCAGCAGAGGATCGTGGGTATCCGTCCTGCAGTGAGGAGCCTGGAAACGTGAACTTCCAGTAGGATTCTCCTCTGAAGAGATAGACGGAGCCTGGAGGATAGGGAGAGGAGTTTTCACACCCAACAACTTGAAATGTTTTTAAATGTTTTGCAGCTCTAACAAACAACACTCTTTGCACTCTCTGCAGTTTTCTTTATGGGCCAATATGTGTGCTGAAAGGTGGAGAAAAGCCTGAAACAATGGAGGCAGATGCATAAACTGATCTTAAAATACATCCATGACCATTACCCCCCATACCTCTTCCTACTCCAGTAAGCCAGTTTACAAAAATCATCTTAACCACCTACATTTGTAGACAAACCTGAAGCTCTGGTAAAGCCTATCCAAATAGACATTTTATCCTCAGCAGGGAATTTGGTCCTTTTAGAGACAGAGAATGTGACACACAGATACAAAGATGATTCCTGTACTCACCATCGCTGTCTGTGGTGATGCCACTGACACCATCTCTAAGCAGCTGAGTCCAGGCATCTTCTCGCTTCTCTTTCTCAGAAACTCCCACTTTCCCCCACACGGGGCCCTCCTCTGGGTCCCAGAGCAGGCCCCACCTCCCCGCCGCTGCCTTCTCCTCCTCCTCCTCCTCCTCCTCCTCCTTCTCTTCCTCATCGGCTCCAAATAAACTCACCCCCATCCTGAGGGCAGACAGGGGCTGAGGGTAGCCTTCCTGCAGGGACAGATCCCTGAACAGCCAGAATTGGGAACCTGCAGCAAGACACGACCTGGAGAGGTTACTGGGCTGACTCCCTCCACATTTGTCAAGAAAAATCACGTGATCTGCTGTTGATAATGTAAATAAGTTGATCCAGATGGTTTCACAGAAGTTAAACTGTTATGGTTTATATTCAAATATATAATATATATTAAATCAATGTTTTATAAACATTATTGGAATATACCACTGATAAAGATTATGGCATGATCTGACTGTCTCTCCAGTACAGCATGAACATGAGGTAGATCAGGTGGTAGACCCCTCCACAGCCTCCTGACAGAAGCCCCTCGGCCTGATACCAAACCACCACCATTGACTCTCCACATCATCAGACCTGGAGATACAAGAAGACGCAGAAGCGAAGAAATGGTTGAGCAAGGGAGATGGATGTCCATTTTCTAATTTGACATGCCTATCAAGTCAGTTTCTGGCGTATTCAGACCTTTGAAGAAGAAAGTCTCTCCTCGGATCCTTGCCACAGCATCAAAACTGGTGTTACAGCGATCTATGGAGGGGCTGGAGGGACAAAGCACACAGGGAGACTTACTTGTAGAGCTTCATGGTATCATTTAGTAGAATAAAATCAAACACAATTTGAGTTTCATTAACAAAAATTGTGATGAATTCTCAACAACCTTTTGTTCCATGATAAAGACCAGACACTGATGAGATGAAACTGACTTCATTTAGTAATAATGCAATTTAAAAATAAAACTACAACAATATTTTTAATGTACATTGATGACAAAAGAGGTACCTGATGGCAACAGATGGTCAAAACATGGGGACACCTCCATACTTTCAATTCAATTCAATTCAA
>NW_023339785.1:588729-590364 GCF_004916995.1 Morone saxatilis
CAGAAACCTAGGACAGACTCTTCGGCTCTAGGTGGGTCGTCCATAGTCAGGTCTTGTGGATTTCCAATGGCTCCATGCAGCTAAATGTAATCTATTAGCGACTATCTACTGGTTATTAAAACACCTAGCATCTTATGTGGAAAGTCTGGACTTGGATAAAATATACTTAAAAATGGCCAGATGTCTAGTACTGAGCTTGTGTTGAATGCCAAAACTCACTCTTGTACAGTACTCCCGCCAAGGCCTATAGAAAGTAACAGTCTGACAGTCAGAGAGATGACAGGATTGTATGTTGTTGATGTCTTTACAGGAGGTGTCAACTGTAAAGTCAGCATGTTTTATATTCATCTGGGGGACTCATTTTTTTAATCGTGTTCAAAATCAATATGCAAATGAGAACATGTTTGACGACTGGAAGCATTGATAAAAAGAATAACATCAGACCACACACGCTCTCTGCAGAGCTGCATTCATCAGACAACCTGTCACTTTGTAGATAATTTATGGCCCTAGTTATTTTAGTCTAAAATCTTTTTAAGCAGTTTGAGTTTGATTAGAAATTAGAGTTTGATTGACCTTGACTAAAACTAGAATAAAATGTTTATAATATTTTTGTCAACTAATCTTTTGAAACAATATCAAGAGTTTTAGTTGACTAAAAACTGACTAAAAATAAAAAAGTTTGTTTAAATATGAATATACCTAACATTGGAGTAAGACTAAAACTAAATGTAAAGATATCGTTTAGCATTTTATACAAGGTATGGGGGAAACACTAAAAGGCCTTGTGAAACAAATTCAGTTTGTTTTCTGAAGAAAAAATCTGTTAATCTAATCTCTGATCTTGTGAGTCATACCCATATTTGTGATGATTGTGGTGCCCTCGGTGGCGCAACTGAGGCTCCGGGGCAAGGCGAGGAGCATCAGTAGCCAGCAGTTGGTTCCTTTTACCTAAAACAAAAGTCAAATAAATGTAAACCTATTGACAATAAATCAGTATTCCCTTGACAATAACAATATATTCATTCATGGATTACAATGGGCAGAACACAAACTCTTGTGGTTTATCTTTACTAACTACAGTTGCTAGTTATGTTTATGCAAAGCTTAATAGCCTACTTGTGTACAGCAGTGCTTTGAGCTAAATGCTAATGTCAGCATGTTAACATACTAACAACGACAATGCTAGTTTAGGTATATGTTTCATTTTAGTGTGTGAGCATGCTAATATTTTCTTTTTAGCACCAAACACAAAGTACAGCTAAGGCTGATGGGAATGTTATTAGTTTTGGACAACTTAAAAATGTGACCTGATGATGGATATAAGGTTAAGGGATCATCAAAGTGATCAATGCATCCTGTTTGTGGAGATCATTCACAAAAGGTGCTAGACCAAATATCAGGGGATCCCCAAAGTCAGTCAAGTTCATCATGTTGGAACTATTCATCTTGGTGCCAATCCATTCAGTTGGCTAGATGTTGAGATATTTCACTGGATAAGTAGGTAAAACTGTAGGTAAAAAGACAGGGGATCACCAAAGTCAGTACGATTCATCCTCTGCAGTGGCGTGCACAGACTTTTTGAAGGGCAGGGGCGGAAAGAAAAAAAAGGGCAAATATAGCGCGTCCTCACCA
>NW_023339785.1:590464-602384 GCF_004916995.1 Morone saxatilis
GAGAATGGGGTAAAGACAGAAGGACCAGAGACAGAGACAAAGGTGCACAGCAACAACAGTAGCAACAACTACACTAATAGTAGTGACTGATGGTGATAATGATGATGAAGCAAGTTTAAACCAAATCCAGTCATTACTTTTCAAGATACCTCATGAAGTGTTGGTCAAGAGAAGTAGTTAAAAAAATCACAATCATAAAATCACTCAGGGGTCGTCAGTTTACTAAAGGGGTTGGGAACCACTGGTCAAGAGGACATTTTGGCCTGACAGAATCAAGAGCATTGGCGGTACTACTGTTGTGAGACATGATGGAGAATCGGGCTTTTAAGTTATAGAATGATTTGTTAAAAAAGTTGAATTGTTAATTTTTTTCTATTGTTAGTTTATATACTAAATATCAAAGTGCATCCTGTCAATGTGGCAACAATTACGAGCAGAATCTGTTAAGTGCTGGGGCGTCACTGTGAAATAAAGATGTGATATTATTAGAAGATGAACTGTAACATTGTTCCACCTGGTTGTCTGAAAGCCCAATCCTCCTCTGCGTCCAAATGAACTCCTCCTGCCCGGTCAGGGTCTGATGGGAAAAAAGCATGGCCGACTGCACCGCCTACCCCATCGAAGGGATAGCCATCACCATGGTAACCATGGAGGAAGTCTACCTGTAGGTCTGCTGCCTCTGGACTGCTCACCTAAAAACAGAGGGCAATAGAGGAGAGGCTTGTTGGGGATTAGGCATGGGTAGTTGTGCCCAGCTGCTGTCCCAACATGGCTTTCCACCAGCCTTCTAGGCAACTCTTACCCGGTCTCACTGCCAAGTCTCACTGCCAAGTCTCACTGCCAAGTCGTCAAATATTGTTGCTTGACTTCAAAATTGGACGCTATAAGTGCCCCTCTAGGTCATTTCTGGTTTCAGGTGACATTGTATAAAAAGTGAGAAAGTCCGCATATGAAACCAAAAGTAAGCAATTTCTTACATGAACATACTTAAGTTACATCAGGTACGTAACGTGACTTACAATCTTTTCCAAGCAGTTTTTGTGGCTAAACTAAACTGCAACACTTTGAGAATTTTAACCACACATTTTGAAAGTCTAATTGGACGTTGCGTATTTATTATTGCTAATTTGACCATGGATCACTGCATGTCCTGAAATGACACTGAGGGCTACCTACAGAGTCATATTTTGAAGCGTAAGGCCCCTGCTCAAGGGTAGTATTTGGCGATTTGGGAGTGAGAATGTGATGTATCTTCCAACTTTTCCATATGTCATTAATGCAGCATCAGACAAATGTACCAACCTCATGGAACTCCAGGGGTGTTGGCTCTGCCCACACTCTTAAAGCATAAAAGACCAATGAGCGAATGGTTTCCCGAGACAGACGGGAAGAGGAGGGGTACGAACGCAACCTAAGAATGTAACAGAGCGCATTTGTATAAGAGAGAGTCCGAGGGAAAGACCAAGTTACAGATGACTTGAGGCAAATAAATGTGGGTCTGTAAAGTTCACATCCTAATTAGAAACAGAAATTACTCATGTTTGGTCCAGTTTACCAGACCATAATCTGGTGTAGATTATATAAAATAGAATCTTATCCGACCTCCAGTTAATGTTCCTGCGTGTCCACATGGAGATAGCCCTTCTCCTCCGCTTCCTCATGTTTCTCCCTTCCTGGTTGATTAGTAATCTGGATGGTTCGTCTTGGTCAGGAAGGGAGCAGCGCGGATTGTTCATCAGTGCCATTGTCTCCTCATCTGAACACACCAAAGCACAGAGGAACCAGAGGAAACCCAAGGAGTCACATATAGAATACCAGATTCGAGAAGGAGTAGCCTAAACATTGGTTTGTTGAGTTTTACAGCAATCCTCACCTACAACCCCAGTGTCTTTGAGGCCTCCAAACCTCTGCATGGCCCTCACAGCATCAGTGACAGCTGTCCAGGCCTGTAACTGACCAGTGGAGGGGTCTGAGGTTGGGAGGTAGCCATACTTCATCAGCCAATCCTATGAGGAAAGAAGAGCAGATAGTCAGAGATAGAGCAGATAGTGGAGTAAATACAGTTGGCAACCATGACAAAATACATGCTGAAATGCAAAATCTTCATACTGAACCAATGTGTTTGTTTTGGTTATGTTTAGGTTACTCTTTGATGTAAGTCTTTGATGCTGGAAGCTTGTATTGTCTCAGCCAGTCAAGCACTTCAGATTCATAACATCATCATCATGTGAGTTGGACTGAGACCCAAACTCAAAGTCCAGGCTCAATGTCCCATATAATAGTCACCCTACTGTACATCTTGCATCCCTCCAGCGAGTGATAATTAGCAGACAGCAGGTACATACATACTGTGGTATGTAAATTGATGGCTATCATTCAGTATATATTTGCTTATCTATGAACTCAAACTATACTGCAGTAATGTTAAAGTGTTTGTTTAACCAACCATCATTCATTTAGGGGTTGAAGGGTTATTATGACTGATGATGAAAATAGAATTGTGTAATACTGTATGCCGTTAAACATTTCTGAGATGGTTATCGTACCGTGAAAATCTCATACCATTGCATCCCTAGTGTTTATGTATGTCTTCTTCAAATGAGCTCATATACACATGTTCATTCACAGATCACTCTAACTGATGTATTTAAAAAATTTGCATTCCCTTCTTCCTGCCTTCCTTATAAATGTTCATGCTGTTTATTTTACCACCAGCTGGGTGCTCTCATCTTCAGTGGGTGTCACCGGTGCAGAGGAGGGTGTGGGAGTTACGTCAGCAGTGGATGCTGTTTGCATCCATCCAGTGCTCAGGCACAGAAAAATAAGACACATCTTCATCTTGTCTGCATGTTTTATGCAAAATATTCACTTGAGAGAAATCTTCAATGATGTAAATCCATCGGTGTCAGAGAGGATATTCGGACCCTGGAGTGGCAACAAAAAATGCAATGAAAATTGAAATTTGGAAACAGCAAAGAAAAAAAAAAAGCAGAAAAAAAAGAAGCAGAAAGTATTGACAGAAATACAAAAAATACTGTTATAACAATTTTGCTATTTTAATTCAATTTGGTAAGCTTATGAAACAGTTCGTACATTCATAATAATCAAATACACAAACAGGGTTGGCACTGTGTGAAATATATCCACTGTTATTGCTTTAATACTGTTCTGTCTTGGTAAAAGTAAAAATATTAGTCCAACCTTTTTCAGCAGTCGCACATACAATGCAGAAACAGCCCTTCTAGAAGCTCATTCACCCAGTGTTAGAAAAGCCCATTGAAGAGAAACTAACTCATTAATTCACATTCAGAGACCAATGCACAGCATCAGGAGCAATTTCAGCTTCAGTATCTTGCTCAAGGATACTTCGACATGCAGCAGGGGCTGGGAATTGAACCAACGTCCTTCAAATTAGTGGAAGACCTGCTCTACATCTGAGCTAAATACTCTTAAATATAATACAGTTTTCCTATGTTGATTGCTTGGCTAGAATTCTTAGAAGTAGCATAACAATCTAAGGCACTGGAAGACTGTAATGGAACTTAAAACTAGAAACTAGAATGTAAGCAAGTAGTGCTTCTTAAAAGCTATGAAATCTCAGTTCTTTAAGATAGATTTGATTAAAATAAGCATTTTGGTCACTTTATTGAGCTGAATTTAAGAATTTCCACCATATTTTTTGGTTTGTTTTACCATTTTTTAAATAAAAAAAACAATGAAAAACTAAACAGCTGCTTCATTCCCAACACTGGGACAAAACTACTCTCTCTTAAACTGAGAAGTGGTACGAGTAGTCTTCCTCTTAAAACCAGGAAAATAATCCTCTGGGATATTATGCAAACCATTGTTGGAACTGGTTACTGGTTCAATTGAGCTCAATATTAGCTGTAATATCTTATTAAGACACTGTTAGATATATTATCTTCTTAAAACCAGGTTACTTTTCTAATGCAACACATTGACTCGACAAGATTGCTTTTCTTTTTAGACAAAAAATAAAACTCATTTCCCAGAAACAAGGCTTTCTAACTGTCTTGAGATGCACTGTGGTTGTGGTACCAGCTGTTGTTAATTTAAGCCTGAAATTGATATGGGTTGTTCAGAAGTTTCTATATTTATATTTATAACGATTTACAGAAGAGCTTCAGAATTTAGCCTCAAAGCAAGAATAAGGGAACTATTACAATTATTTTATATATAAATATAATTTTAAAAAACAGTTGCTATTTATTGTTTGTTAGAACATGGATATTGAAGCGCTTTACTGTGCAGTTGCTATATTTATGAGAACAGATATTGACACATTTGATTCTAAGGATACTCGTACTCTTACATCGTCTCTATTCATTTCAGCCAGGTACTCGCTCAACCCTTGTAAATACATTATATCCTACCTGTTAAACATTGCAATGTTATTATTATCATTACTAATGCGTTAACATGCTGACACAAGCATTATAAGAGTTGCTTATAGTTGCCTAGACAAACTGGTTTTAGGTAAACTCAACCAAATCTTAACCACAGAGATGGAAGGTCTAAGAACACCATTGAACGCTCTCTTAAGACATTAACATCCCTCCATCACATATAAAAATGCAGAGGATGCTCTTTTTAGTAGGTTCTCCAGTGTCTTCACTAACATTGGAGAAGAAAGAAGGCACTAACATGTAATAATAAATGCCTCACCTGCTTTGGCTTTTTATGCTTAAATTATTCCTGGTCAATGACTTAATTCTCTCGCTGCACAATCGGGAAAAACACTGTGACATCCAATGTCACGACAGCATGAATGAGTTAAAGGAGTCAGTGAATGAAGTTGACGGGAAACATCCATACTGTATTCCCACTGGGGAGATGATATACCAGATGCAATCAGAAGATGGAGGAAAATTACCATAAAACACAGAGGGGAGGGCACCTTAACTGCTGTACAGGACAGTGGTAGATGTGAGTGTGTGTGTCTGTGTCAGAAGATGCTTCATTTAATTAAGTTAGAGGGTATACCATTTCAGTTAAAGCATGGGGGGCAGAGAAGAAAGGATGAATGGAGGAGGAGAATAGTGTTAAAGTAATGAGATTAAAGCAGCAAAAAGAGGAGAGGGCAAACGCCTGTTAAGAACCAACAAACATTATCTCTTAAATCAAAGGTCATATTAACCTAATATTGTGAAATACATTTTTAGATTATACCATATTTCTTTAGTTAAAAACTAGCATAAACAGATTTTTTATCATAATACACACCTAGGTTGTCTAGTTGGCCATGACCCCGTACTAATTGTTCGTGAGCTTCTGTCACTTACAACTTTTTTGGTTTTTGAGATGTATTATAGTAACCCTTTTTGAAAGTTAAAGGTCCAGTTTTTAGAATTTGGTGGCATGGTATAGTTGCAGATATCAATAAACTGAATACCCCTCGCCTCAACCTTCCCTTAGAAGCACAAAGGAGAAACTACTGTGACCAACTGAACTCGCAAAAAATGCAAATGTTTCTGACGACTTGACAAATTCAAGTCCAATATTCACTCATCTTTTAGCTCTGTTTTTGGTCTCCACCAACCCCTGAGAAAACATCTGACTGTTAGCTGTTCCATTTTTTTCACCACCTAGCCACTAACTTTGTCTGTCTGCTGTTTAGTGCTAGTAGCATATTGTCAGTTTATCAGCTTGAGAGCAAAACAGTAAAGTTGTGGGCCATAAAACCAGAACAATCAGCTGAAAGAAGCTAAAATGTTCTCCATATCCTCTGTGGACTCATCACCATAAAAAACCCCTTTCACATTACACACAGTCAGAATATGGTTTAGTGCTGCTTTAAAAATTAGTTACAGATAAAGAAATTAAAACAAAAATGTTTGTGACATTGTCTAATGTTGGCGTGTACTTTCTTTTTCCAATTTGTGACTTTGCATCATTTCACTTTTTTTGTGTGTGTTTTCCTTTTGGACTTCCCATTAATGAAAATGAAAATTGTAGAAATAATTTTCCAGAAAGTTCCCAAATGTATTATTATTTTCATTTTTATTTTTTAGTAGACATGATTTGCAGCTTTTTTTTTATAGACACATGTTAACCAGAGTGAACTGAGAATGCACTCAGTCAGTGTTTAGAAAATGTATTTCAACTGTGATAAAGATTAGAAATCGCACATTCATGGCTGCATCTTGAGGACACTGCAGACCTCATGAGATCCCAACCTTCATAGGTTGATTCCTGAATTTTCTTTACATCTTAAAATTTTACTAGTTTCAGGGCAAGAGAATTCAATTAAAATGACTCAGAATTTCCACACCAGAATTAAAATCTTGGCAGCTAGCTCAGCTAAATCTAAAGGATTTTCATGCAAAGTGAAATGTGCCGACAATATAATTTAACAATTAACTGAATTATTTTCAACTTATTTTTGGTAAAATTAGGGGGTGTCTAAAATCCTTGCTGCCCTGCACAGATTCTGAAACTTGAACTGAATAGCTATACAGTCACTGTATCACTGATCACAGCTGTACAGTAATTCTCATTATAGGTCTTGACACATTCAATATTGTTACCATCTGGAACTGGCCTCCAACATCTAACACCTTTCACTGCAACTTAAGATAAACCCACATAAAATGCCAAACACTCCAACTCCAGATCCAGCAGACAAACTGCAACCTTCAGACGAGTTAAAACTTCAGCGCAAACAAAACAGAAAGATGTTTTCATGCTTACCTTCCTCCTCCTCCTCCTTTGCATCCGTCCTCACTCTCTCTTTATCTGCCACTATGGGAACAGATGGGTCCTTTCTCTGCTCTTGCTTCTTCCCCTCAAAGCCTAGCTCCTAACCCCCGCCCCCCACCCACCCTCTACCCCACCCACCGCCAATGACAAATGTAGCTTGCATGTTTGCAGAAAAAGCCTCTTTTCTTTCACTTAAGAAGATCTTGACTCCCGATCTTTGCTCTTCGGGGCCTGTCTGTCCCGTCGCCTCTGTCGGCTCCAGGTTCCGACCAATATCTAACACATAAATGAGAGCAAAATGCTGTCATTTCATGTAATTCCTCTGCCTCTAAAATTAAAACAATTAGTGCCAGCGCAGCAAACGGCCTCTGATCTAGAATCCTGCGCTTACCGGGAGGATTATGAGTGTCACACAGCAAAGATGTGTTTAGATTTGTGTGTGTGTGTGTGTTGCATGTGTACAACATCTGCATGTTCATGTGTGTTTTCTCTTATGATGCATTAACATTTTACGCACAATCCTCTAACGCCAGGATTAAAACTAAAATGAAGTACGAACAGATTGATGTGCTCTCTCTCTCTCTCTCTCGCTCTTTCTCTCTCTCTCCATCAGTGTTTATTTTTTCATGTTCTTTCTTTGTGTTTAAGCCAGTGGACCAAGTGTTAAAGGGTCAGCACAGCCAGTATTCTGACCACTTTCTAAGCAACTAAGAGCATTCTCTCAATAGAGACATTCACCCAAGTTAAAAAGCAAGTGGAATCACCTGTTGGAAAGATTGACATGAGCATAGTATGAGTGTATGTTGCACTAGTTCATATTTTCCATGTTGCTGTAGGCTGATTCATGTCAATACTGATATTCTTTCTTGAGTTGTGGCGCAAGCGTCCCACGGGGATCATTAAGTTCCATCTAATCTGCTCTTTGTCTGCAGAGGGACAATGGCTGATAGTAAAAACACATGTAGCGCCGATGTGATGTTTTTGCATGAAACCTTATTCCTCTGATCTGTTTCTGTAGCAGGACGGGCGGATCGAGTGACTGACTCTTCAACAAGCTGTTCACATGCTAAAACTGTTATTCCTCTGTGTAGATTTACTTAATTTGTCACAGGCATTCTGACAGCATTTTTGAGCTTGCTGCTTTTACCTTTAGAGCCCAAACACACAAACATTTATGATTAATTTAAATGGAATCACAGCAGATCACTGCAGTGGGGTTTCCATTATTCCATACATAGATGTGTTAAAGAGAACCAGATAGATGGTAAATGGACTGGTTGTAGAGGGTGCTCCGTTCATTGCTATGGAAGCTGGAAGCCAAAACAGTTAGACAAATTACCCCAACCATGTGCTCCCGCATTGAGGGGCCCATAGAGCAAGCACACTAGCAACTTCCACTGGCTGAGCTGCTAACTTCTGGTTCAGCCCTCCACTAACTCAAATAGGGATAAATGATTTAATCGTGCAGCTCTCCTATACCCTTTTTCCACCGACGCAAAACCTAGTGCTTGTTTTATGCTGGTGCTAGTGCTGGTTCAGAGTTGGTTCAACTTGAGAACCTTCTAAGAACCGGGTTGCAAGACAGCCGTGTCACTGAGTCACTGTATACATCTCCACTGTTAGCTACTGTCACCAAGGTTACGCTGGCTAGCTAACATTACGCAAGCTGGTGTGCTACTAATTTGTCACATCAATGTTACACAAACATTAAAAAGCAAAACATTGATTAAATTAGCAGCTGTATTTGCCCGTGTTAGCTGACCAACAGCTAGCTAGCTAGCTCAGTGTTACATTCGTATTCTATGTGCTAAACAGACAATAAATAGGCTACCGTACATAGCTGCTGGCCACAAGACACCCCAGTCCCTTCTGTAAGAGGGTTCTTGGCTCTAGACCCTCAAAGTGTTGGTTCCACGCTGGATTCCTGTCAAAATGCAAAGAACAGGTTCAAGATTAGGCCCCGGCTCTGAACCATCCTTCAAACTACCTTAGGGTAACTAGACTTTCAAAATGTTACTGGACTGAATGGATCAAATTCTGACAGTGAAATCAATCATTTTGCGGTGGTTGTGATGCTAAAAAAAAATGTGTCCACCAATTGTACAGCCACTTCTTTCACAGTGTAAGCTTATGGGAAAAAGTATTTTTGGGCCAGTGTGCATCACATGATGGACACCACTGCTGTCATTAAACGATTGGGCCACTTTGAAGCCCAGTGCTTTACCTGTGGGCTTGTGTTTTAGGTAGCTACAACAAACTTTCATTTTGTGTTGTTTCGGGGCGGCCCCTGTGCACAAAAGTGGTAGCAGTGGTACCGCCTTCATTTACTGATTTCAAGGGGAATACAACTGAATCCAAACTACACAGAAATGGCCAGTTTTCTCACTGATGGTCATATAGAGGCATCCCTGTTAAATTGAGACTGTTCAATAACCAGTTTAAAAACTTCTTGTAGTATGTTTAAATACCATTTACCATTATTTACACATTTAAAACACAATGATATATAGATTTTGATATAGCCATATGTAGAAACAGATGTATGAAACAGTCAGTCTCAGTCCTTTCTCCTTTTATTTAGTATATGATTACATGAAAACAAGTTTCTGGGGTAAACGGAGATTAAACGTTTCCTCTGTCACCGTGACAACAGGCTACTTCCTCATGAATGCAGCTGCTGGGACAGGTCAAAGGTCAATTGGGGGGGTAATGGTTGATGGATGCTGGGTGGGTGGCTTGGGTGGGGATCGTGGTAAATACATGAATGGAGCTGTGTGTCTGGGACTGTGTGGGTCTCATCCCGCTGTTGTCCATAGCAACAAAAATGCTCTTTTTGGACTGCGTGGTGTCTCTGGTAAGTCCTGCACCCATAGGATCCCTCTGGACACAGCTGCATTTCAGTTAGACTGATAAAGGCCTCTAAAGGCCAGTGAAGATATTTGGAGGTTGAACATTTTGTTCCGATATTTTAAGTTTGCAATTATTTATGCTAAAATTTACCCCAAAAAATAAAAAATAAAAAATAGATAAACAGTGATAATTCTATTTTGGGTGGAAATGTCTCCAAGACTGATTGGATATCTGATGGTGGAGGATCTGTGGAGCCATTAGCCTGAGGCTAACAGGCTAGTACACTGTATAAAAATGTTATTGACAATGGCTCTCCCTGACGTTGGTCTGACGTAGCTGACCTGTGGTGGCATGGTGATCAGATGGTGGTAAACCGCCAGAGGAGCTCTGGGTGGAGGAGAGGAGAGCTCCACAAAGAGAGCAGTGTTAAACTGTGATTACTGATGTGGCTGTCAGAGCTGAGAGGACAGTGATGATATGGTCTCATTTATAATTACTCAATTCTCAGCTCAGAATAGCTTAAAATGGAATTTGGTCAGAAGACCTTATTATTAAACCCCATCTTTATCAGTCATTTAAAGGGAGAGTTCACCCCGAAATCTAAAACACATAATCTTTTTCTTACCTGTAGTTCTGTTTATCCATCTAAACTGTTTTGCTATTTCTGAGTTTTGGAGATAACGGCCTTCTCTCTAATATAATGGAACCAGATGAAAGAAAACAGTTCCTAGATGAAACTGCTCACAACAAAGATGGCCAACATTGCCACTCATGCATTAGAAACATGTCTACCTATTTCAGAAAACACCATTAACTCACTGAGCCTGCGTTGAAGATAACGAACCACGTCTGTCAAAGTACTCTTCTCCCCTCCTGACATCACCGTCAGCAGAGGTGGCTGGTGGATGATGTAGTACTGGAATAATAATAATACAGCATGTGTTTCAGGAGTCGTTTGGCTACAGTAACACTCACTCCTACTGATTTTCCATCACCTATTTCCTGTAGCGCTGACAATGGTGATGAATAGTACAGACAGTTTTTTGGCAACACATTTTGCACCAAATTCTACAACTGAATTTTAAGGTGGAAGAATAATTCACATCCTTTAATAGTAGAAACACTATATAAAATAATAAAATAGTAAAAATAAATAAAATACTTTATTATAAATGAAGGTACTGCATTCAAGTTGATAAAAAGTAAGTAAGTATCATTGGCTAATTATAATGAAAACATCAAAAGTATACTTATTATGCAGGATGGTAAATTTTCCATGTTATATTGCTAAATATTAGCAATTGTAATGTTGTACTTGGTCAATGTAACGTCAGTTACAGTATATACTACTGTATATTTGGTTTCAATCTGATACCAAGTGATACAGGACCACAACTGCTGATATCAATACTTTTTATTATTAAAGCTGAAGTAGGTCATTTTTATAAAAACAAGTTTTTGTCAAATTTGCCGAAACTTTCACTATATCCTGACAGTAGCAGCAGCAAACATGAGACAGATAATCTGTGTAAAAATCTAGTTCCTCTGGCTCCTACTAGTGCTCCTAATGGCATTTGCAAGAATCTAGCGGGCGTAAACGAGAACAACCAATCTGTAGCAATACATATTTTAAACAAAGCTTAATCTGCAAAGTAACCACTAATATCAGATATCAGTCAGATAAATATTTTTTTTTTTTCATCTGAAAATCTTCGCTGAAATGTAGTAGAGGCAGAAAGAGTAACACTTTAAACATGAAGTGAAAAGACATATTCGACACAGTACTTAAAATGATCTTAAAAATACCTGCTATATGTAGTATTTATAGTTTTATAGAGCATCTTTGGTATTTGGAATTGTGTCTGAGCTTCCTTTTGTTGTAATTTACTGTGTTTTAACCATTTTTTAAACAGCTAAAATCGTTATATCAGTTTACCTTTACCTTCATTTAACTGTTTACCGTTACCTTTCTCCGCTTTTATTTTGAAGGTTAAACTACCGGTGTCCTTCCTAAACATGGATGCCGGTGAGTCTAGCGCACCCCTCTAACTAGTTAGACGCTGAGTAGGACCGTATGAGACCAACAAGATTATTTCAAACTAGGTCCTTGTTTTGTCTCCTGGGGGTAAAAATCCCAGAAAAGCAGCCATTTTCCTGTTTTTCCAGTAGGATTTACTGTTTGCATAGATAACTGTTGTCCACGGTGGACAATGCATCTAACGTTTACGGATCAGATATCTACCGTAAAGGTCGTTTGGTTGGTGGTGGATAGGGGATAGTGAAAAGTCTGTTCCCGCTGGGATTGTATTTAACGATTCGGCCAAAAGAGTGGAGATGCCGGGGATTGAAC
>NW_023339785.1:602399-604355 GCF_004916995.1 Morone saxatilis
CCTCATACATGCAAAGCATGCGCTCTACCACTGAGCTACATCCCCAGTTGTAACCGCATGACGATGCGAAGCTATTAATACAATACCTTTTACAATGCCTGTTACATTTATATATGTCTAAATGATGGATATTATTTATGGGGTATAATATTGTTTATGGGGAAAGAAAAATAGCGTTCTACACCGGAGACGAGTGTATTTTATATAATGTAACGTTAATCTTAAATAACATTGCTATAACTTGAAATACAAACTTCATAAAAAATACTACCCCACCCAGACTTTTAAAATGTGTTGGAAAAACAACGTTAAGTTACAAAACAGCTACAAATTTGCCACCCAACATTAGAACAAAATGCTTTTTTAGTCATTAAACTTACTGAAAAGGTGTAGACTGCGAGGAGAATGTCACAGTAGAGACATTTCTCTCCACAATCAAATGATAAACTATGAAATGTTCTCCCGTTACATCACTAATAATAATAATCATCATAATAACAATAGTTAATAAGAAATCATGCTGTTACCGCCACGCAGCAGCGTCTCGTTGTCTTTTCACATTATAAGTGTTACATTGTAATTTAAAAGGCAGTTTTTCCTTGCCCCCGTCGCCAAGGTCTTGCTCATGGTGGTACTGTTGGGTCTCTGTAAATTTATAAGATTCGGTCTAGACCTGCTGCTATTTGAAAAGTGTCCTGAGATTAACTTTGTTATGAATGGCGCTATACAAATAAATTGAATTGAATTAATTTATAAAAAATCATTTTAATGTGTTCTCAAAAGTAAAACGACTTTGTTGCTGAAATTCGATAAACATGTGAACGATTGTTCACTATTAGGTTTACTGGGTATCAGTATGTATTACTACTACAAGCGCTGTTCTCTCATTCCACCATATGATGTCGCTATTGCCTGAGCATTGCACCTTGCAGTCGGCATCTTTACAGCACTTTGACATGTCATTAAGTGACAGCATACACCTTACGGGCCCGCAGGCGGAAACGGTAAGCATATGCTTTTGTGATGTGTGTCTGTGACGATAGAGTCACGACATAACCCTACTGTCTCACCTGAACCGGCGGCGAGTCGGGAGACAAACCCGGACGGACTCTCAGTGAGCAATGAAATGAGGTTTTACTCCTTCAGATTTGGGTGTCTGCTGGCTTTGGCTTGTTTTGTGTCGGTTACCTGGATTAAATCGATCCCCAAGGATGGAGGTAACTTTACTGTAACGTAACCGACCGTACTTAGACAAGTAGAACTTTTTAGACTGTTACAAACTAATTTAGGCTTAATTGTCAGGTTCATTGGAAACAACAAGAAAATCGTGTTTAACTTGGAAAATGTGGATATTGTAATTTCTTTTATTGTCAAACTTTGTAGAACTCAGAAACTAGCGTGTTTGCGACTGTACAGTCTGCACGCGACCCATTTACTGTAGAACGTGCGCGAGAAAACGGTGTTAATCATTTGACAGCTGAAGTAAAGCTAATGAAGTTAAAGAAATGTCCGTAGGCTGAGTAAGAGGCACCCACTGTGGCTGGCACACACCTGACGCTGTTTGTACAACAGTAAACAGTATCATAAAAGCTTCTCATTAAAGAGGCTGTGGGGAAAACTATTAACAGCAACATCTGTGAAATTCCAGTTGTTGAGCTGTAAACCTGTGGGTTCAGGGGTCAGGGCAATATACTGGCCCCCCTACCCACACACACACACACAATTAACTAGGACGTGTCTGAAAGTTTCCTTTAAGCGGCCTACTTTAGCTTTGAGTCAGCATTAACAGCACTAACCAGTGGTCTGCTTTCTCTCTTCTTTAGGTTTGGGTATTTAGATTTGAACAATTCTTTAAAAAGAAAACAGGTTTATTTTACTTAAAAACAACTAATTTCATAATCATCCTTTTTATTGCAAACATTTTAATGCATGATTCCAGCTTTACAAATGTGAGGA
>NW_023339785.1:604455-609269 GCF_004916995.1 Morone saxatilis
ACGTGACGTGGCCGCAGCACACCCCGAGTTGCGTGGAGTGCGAGGGCCCGTTAATCGCTGCTTGCAGCTTTAATTTATAAATATTTTTGGTGTTGAGGTAATCCAGTTACGTTACTTTAATGGTGTGACTTTAACAACAGACAGTAGAGAGACAACAGGAAATGAGGGAGAGAAAGATGCGCCCTAAGCTGTCTTAACATGTTTAATGAGCTTTGTAATGAGTTAAATACTTTATAGTAGTTTACAAAAACTTGCTCGACTTGACTGACTGTTACATTGACCTCTCCCCTTCTCTCCCGTGGACAGAAGCAGTAAGGCAGCCAGGTGGTTCAGGCCTACAGACGTTCCTCCAGCCCAACATTTACCTGTACATGCCCCACCTCAGACAACATCCTGACAGCCTCCAACCTAATGTAGTCATAGGACAGGGACGCCGTGGAGGTATGCAGCACTTATACATAAACACCCATAAAAACCCACACCCCTACTATTATACCTTCCTTATTATAATTTCCTTTCAAAACAAAGTTGATTTGAAAATGGTAAAACATTGTGGCTGCCTGAAAATGCACTGATGAAATGTCACTAAAAGGGCTAATAGCCAGTAACATCCTAAGAACAGATCAGTTGTGACATTCATTGGGTATAGATGCCTCCCACACACCATCACCTCACATTAAGTGTTATTGTAAAGTGTGGGTGATCACACCGCAGGTCAAGCAGGTCAAGCAGGTCAAGAGCTGCCAGTCTTGTTTGCCAAATGATGGTCATTGTAGCATAGGGAGCACTGTTCACTGCTTTTGTTTTCTTTGTCACTACCTGTGTGTGTGTGTGTCTTTCCTCAGTGTCCATGGTCATGGGCATTCCTACAGTGAAGCGTGACAAGCAGAACTACCTGGTTAGCACACTCAGCTCTCTGCTCTACAGCCTGACTTCTGCACAACGCCAAGATCTCCTCATCATTGTCTTCGTTGCTGAGGTTATACACACACACACACACACACACACACAATGAATGCTGAAGAAAATGTAATGTAACCAGTGGCTGTATGTGAACTGCAGTCAGCATCCTGTTGCTCACCCTTGCACTCTTACAGTCGGTAGGCGAGAGCGAGCATCATCCTGGACATTGGCCAAATGTGACATCCACTAGATTAAAGAGATTAAAGTAACACTCATATTTAGCATAACAATAATATAATATTCATAGGTATGTTTTCATTCGTGTATAATCACCTGAATATAAGAATCATTGTGTTTGTTACCTTAGAATGAGCTGTTTTTATCTACTGATGCAGTGAGTTGCCTTCCATGGCAGCCACCTTGTTCCTGCAGTAGCGCAGAACAAATCAAACACTGGCTATAGATAGGGCCATTCATTTGTTTTGCATGTTTCATGGTCACAATAGTTTCTCCCTCGTGCTTGGAAAGGGAGGGGAAAGCGAGTGAGCTGATATCTGAAACTACACCGCTAAATACTAGTGAGGTTGATTTCCACCAACTGAATACCCCTTACCTCACCTCAAGAAGTGCATTTGTATTGACTAATCATAAAATTACCCTACTTCTCATAGATTTATTTGTCTCAATCTCTAGTTTCAGTCTTCTTCCATACAGCCTGATGTTCATTCAGTAAGTGATTTACAGTAAAACAGACCATAAAGCAGAGTATGCTTTAGAGCATGGCTACCTTGTGATTGACAGGTCATTCTCAGGGAGTTTGTATAGTTCAACGCACCAAACTCAGATCAAACTGTCAGTGTTGATCAAATATGGATCCAGAATCTGTTGACTATTTCTCCGCCAGCTCCACACTCTGGTCTAAAATATGGTCACTTCTGGCTCCAACAAAACACATCCATGAACTGTTTCCTGAAACCCTTGTGAACAGCAACGGCCAGCACCAATGTTTATGGTGGTCTGCCTTGGCACGGATTTACCTGCAGTAAAACACCGTCTCGAGGGGGGCTGATCACATGCTCCGAGGCGAAACAGTGGGCGGCTGTGGTGATAGCGGGTCGTCCCCTAATCGGAAGGTTGTTGGTTCGATCCCCGGCTCCTCCATGCCCGAGTATCCTTGAGCAGGGTCCATTTACCATTTACAGTGAGCAGTGGAGAGCTGCACACTTACCACGCCACTGCCAGTGCATCAAAAGCCCTGTGAACAAAAAGCAAATAAGAGTAATTAGTAATGTAATCCAGACAAAACATGTACAGACGAGGAAAATAAACACTCAGCAGAATACAGTTAATTCAGGTTACTCAGGTTGGCCAAGGCTGCCTTGAAGCAACAAACTCTGTAGGACACTTTTAAAGGGAGAAATTCCCTCTAGACAGCGACAAGATAAATTTTTTTTACAGAGTTTGTTAAGCTATTTTATTGCCTACTTTGTTTATTAATTATTTAGTATAAAATATGTATGTATAATTGAGTATATTAATAATAATAATCTTAATATATTATGTATAAAAAAACATTAAGGAACATCTTGGTTGCATGGAATAATTATTTTCCTAATGCAATGAAGAGCTATTCCCCTGCATTATTTAGGAAAATACAAGTATTAGGTCGGGACTGATGGGGATCGGGGGCAAAAAAACTTGATTGGTACGTTTTTACCATGGTACTGAGACCTGTGGAATTTCACTGGTATTAGTATCAACTACTAGATTTCTGGAATTGTGACATCTCTACTCCTCTCTGTACAGAAGAGCAGAGACAGACGAGTGTTCAGCTCTCAGTACCTTTGTAGCTTTTAACTGAATCTCTGTGCGTCCCTGTTTGTATTTTCAGATATCAGCTTTATTTTACTGTTTCGTGTTTGCTTTTACTGCCGATGAAAACCCAACATTTCCTCAATTTGCTATTTGATAATCAAAGCTTTTAAATAACAAAATAACCATAGACTTTTATTGTGAAGAATGTATGGGACATTAAATGTGTTTATCATCAAGTTAGCGGGGCAGCTTTTCTTAAATAAAAATGAGTCTACAGACTGCAGGGAGGAAGGTGGCTGTGAACGTAACTGCTGTGAAACAATCAGAAAGAGAAAAATATATATTTATTTGATTCACTGCTTTTAATTCAATCTTGAGCTCTCTCGACCATCGCGGCTCTCTCTGCGTGTAAAGACACACCATCAAGCCCTGTTTTAAGCCCAGGACTGTAACTCTCATACATCCAGCTGTACACATATTCCTGAATTTCCTATAGAATAGAATAGAATTATACATATATTTGACTTTGTTCTGATATCTGCATTATATATTGGTCATCGGCAGCCCTGCTCTTTAAATACCGGCAACCGCCATAAAAAAATATCGGCCGACCACTAATGTTTATAAAGTGGTGAAATTCAAAATATTTGTTCACCTGATCTTTATTTAAAAAAAGGTCATTAAAAATGATCAATTATCGATACTGACTTTTATCATAATATATTTTTCAGCTACATGGCCCAGTCCTACTGAAAATGTTCACAATTAATGAACATTTCATTTACAAAACAGATGATGAACTGCCTGAGAAATAAGGATTTTCAACAGTAGTACAAGCCGATTTCACAGGGGTAAATTCACCCATTACCGATATGGCAGCCAATATAGAACATTTTTAAGCTAGAATGAAAACCTTATTTTGAAGACCTTTTCTAAGTGCATTGTACACCAATGTCACTGTGAAAAGGTACTCAGAACAGCCGCTTCTTCTCTCTGACTCTGTGCTGCTTGCCACAGTATCGTAAATTACAGCACTTTACACTGACAACAACAGATTACCACAAGCATTTTATGCAACTTTTATGTAAAAAAAAATCAATCAAGTTTTCATATTGGCCCATATCAGTAAACATATCGATGTTCCAATAATTATGTCAAGCCCAGCTGGTAACAGACCAGAACGTGGTCTACTACCCTAGGCACTACAGGTATCAGGGCCAATAACTTAGGAAATTAATATTATAATAAATTATCACAATAATTAAATTACAGCCGACAATTTAACCGATAAATCGGTCCATGATAACAATACTAATTTATTTGGAATTCTTATCTAAAATGATTGATGGGCTTTATGTTCGATGAAAGGAAATGTATGTTTGTGAAGTTTTCTGATGAACTACAAAAAATAAAGAAAATATTTGAAGAGTCAGAACTCTTGTTTCTGTTAACAATAGACCAGTTAGATCAGAGCTATGGAATATTAAATCATCCATCTTAGCTTCCTACATAAGCCTTTCTTAGCATTAGGTGTGCATAATCTACAGGTGATGAATGTGGGTGATCTTATTGTTATCTGCCATTATAAGCAGGTAAGTATCAGTTGTGTATCAGCTGAAAAAAGTCCACATCGTACACTAAAATAGACACAGCGGTCTACAACAGAGCTTATTCAAACATTAAATACACACAGCGGTCTACTAGAGGCCTATTCAAATACAAAGTAGACACTAGCCTACAACATCACAGGTATGCTTACCGGGAAGCGGTCTCTAACATTGATTATGGATGTTTCTCTCACCG
This sequence comes from Morone saxatilis, assembly GCF_004916995.1. NCBI lineage: Eukaryota > Metazoa > Chordata > Actinopteri > Moronidae > Morone > Morone saxatilis. The sequence continues at coordinate 608,977 of NW_023339785.1, forward strand.
AGTGTTGTCCCTGCTCAGCCTGCTGTAGTCAGTGTATTTATCAATTCCACCATAATCCATAGAACTACATAATCCAAACAGGTTAACAAACTCATCCTCCTCTGCTGTCCTTCGCGTTTTTGTTGTCAAACGCACAGTTCCATGTACCCTACTTGTGCTTCCTCTCCATTTTACCGCCTACCTACATTCATAAAAACAAAGCAGTCCCACCGCACAGAGCAATCGGTAGATGATGCGGTCCAGCCCATCATGTCACACCTCCACCGCCCGGCCACACTATACACTGTCAATGG
>NW_023339785.1:609369-615668 GCF_004916995.1 Morone saxatilis
ACTATACACTGTCAATGGGCCACACTATACACTATACACTGTCAATGGGCCACACTATACACTGTCAATGGGCCAAACACAGAGAGAGGGGGGCGGGTTGCATTTCAAAATAATACAGAAAAAACGTTTCCCTAAGACATAAACGCGCCTTTAAAATACAGGAGAACTGGCTGGCTGAGAGAGACAGTCCGGTACACAGAGCCTGAATAAGGGGCTGCCGCCGACCTTACTCGTTATACCAGGTCGGACGTTGCAGGCCCTGTGCCACAAACAACACGCTCTGTTATATATATAACGTTATGTTAAAATGGACCAAAGGCTAACTACAGTTTAACTCCTGTTGCTCCAGTACTGGGTTAGCTAGGCTAACACTTGCAAGCTAGCGTTGGCATAAATATATATATTATTGTCAACGGTTGGCACTAGCATTAGCTGCTAACGGAAACCTAGTTTCTTGAGTTTACCTTCCAACTGATAAGCTAGATAAAACTTAATAGGCGTTTCTGTATTATCCACATAGATTAGAGTTCACTGTGCGCGTCTCCGTCACTCTCGGTTTCGATTAACATACATTGTTCAAATCCACTTTTCCTTTCTCACTAACCCCGCCTTCTTCCGCCTCCACGCCCAGTCACCTGCAACGGTGACTTTGGATTTTGAGCGACAGTGTTTGGTGTTCCTCTGCTGTTGATATCATAACTTCACAATTTCTCTGTAACATTGTCTGTAAATTACCTCTCATAAATAATGACAACAAAAGAAACCAGGATTAAGTCAGGCAACACCTTTTCTTATTCAGCTTCAGCAAAATAAGATTTGCTTTCTCTCTCTCTCTCTCGCCCTCTCTCCCTCCCTCATTCACTCAAACACACGCTCACAGCACACATGCTCATGCGCTTGCATGGAATGGCTGACTCAAACCTGACAGGTCAGATAGCTGGGTTTATACCTGTTTTCTGTACTAATCATAACTTATTTCCGTCTTGTTGGGGAATAGGGATACGAAACTGTTATTGTATTATGTAATGTAATATAGATTAAACACACTTAAACACACTTCTACCCTTTAAGAAGACCTGTCCAACTGGTGCACAGATTAACTACCCAGGCCATATCATTCTCTCATCATCTGAAACTGGTTATACAAGGTCTGTCCTTAGAGGGACAAGCACAATGAGGCTGTCTCAAACCACAATACCTCCATATTGTTCATTTTTGCTAAAACTTTAACGACATCTTGTTTGGTATTAATTAATCACACCAGAAATCCCCTATATCACTGACTTCCTCCTTTTTCTCTTGCTGTCACATCAGACGGACCCAGACTATGTGGGCAGCATAGCAGAGACCATCAGGAAGAAGTGAGTAACTGTACATTACCTCCCATGGGGCAGTTTCACTATGATATTACTGTTGCTCTGTTTCATGTCTCCTTCTGTTACCTGTGGTTTCCAACAGCAGCCAGCGTCTCATATATATGCCTTTTAAGTTTTAAACTTAGAATGTTCAGGTAAAAAAAAGAATCAGATTGGTTCAATTTGTTATAGTTTAAAGTAGCAGATTTGTACTGTATGTAATCTTATCATCTTACCCACAGCACAAAGCAAGACTGCAATTGAGAAGGGCATCACCTTGCTTACCCACTAAACTGGGTTTCATTTGTAGTAAGATATGGGATTTTTTTTTTACTCAGGACATGGAGAAAGAGATTTATGTGAACCTTTTTCAAAACATTGTAAAAGTAGACATAGAAAGGCGTTTCTGTTCCTTTTTCTTTCTTCTACATCAATATCTAAAAGATTCTGAGCTTCTGTGTTTACTTCATTAAAAAGCATTTAATAGCTTGCAGTTGTGACTCTGAAAAACATTTGCAGTAAAGTTTGTGAATGCGTTAAAAAATGTTTCTTCGAAGATAAAAGTTGTACACAAATTATTTAAAGCTGCCCTAATCAATATTTTAGTGACTGTGTGTAATGTGCAAGGTGAACAAATCCACAGGGAACTCCTACTCTATACAGCGTTTTAGCATCTCTCAACTCATTGTTTTGGTTTACACCAGAAACTAGTCTCAAAGCTCTCATCAGTTGCCTCCAGCAGCAGCCAGCTGTTTTCAGTGAAAAAGCACTGCTCTGCACCAAACAGTACACAGATACAGTTAGGGCTGCATCTAATGATTATTTTTTATTATCAATTAATCAGTCAGCAATTTTCTCAACTAATCGATTAGTTGTTGGATCCATGAAATGTCAGAAAATGGTAAAAAAAAAGCCCAAGGCGACGTCCTCAACTCTCTGTAAAGAAACCAGAAAATATTCCCATTTGTTTTTAAAAAATAAGTCAAAATGATTCATAATATAATAGTTGACAGCTGATCCATTAATCAACTAATCGTTGCTACTGTAGACACAATTAGAGACCAGCTGTTGAACATCCTAGAGCATTTAGCAGCTAAAGAGACAGATATTTCCTCCAAAGCTGGCGGAGACCAAAACAGAGTTAAAAGGAGAGTGAATATTGGATTCCATACATGACTCTTCTGTCTGCTGGATGTGTACATAGGCAACTGTTAAAAGTGTAATAATATGCAATTTTCAGTGAATAATAAATAAATAATAAAAAAATAGTGGACTGAACTTTATACTTTAGCCACTTTATGGTGGCTACAGACAAACGGGAGGCAGGAAAGCAGGCGATGATCCTGAGGCAAATTTTCAGAGAGGTTTTCCGAGGCATATCTAGCACTCTGATGAGTGGTAGATATACTGCAGGTTGATGTTGAGCAGACTGGGAGGGATGCAGCTCAGCCGGGTGCCAGGCCCACACCAACAGACTAACAGACAACTACAAACAGAGACAGAGACAAACCGTGAGATACCAAACACTGGAGCGCTGTCACAGCCATAACATCTGCGTGTTTACACAGCTTTACACAACCCATAAATAAAAGCCATCTAATATATTACATTGAGCATTAATGATTGTCAAACTAACTGTAACAAGGAAGTTAGATAAGGGTACAAGTACAAGTACAGATTTTAATAAAGAATTTCCTGTTTTAAATTTACAATCACAGTCTTTTTCTCTCTCTTTTTGTGCCGCGTCACTACTGGAGTCACTTGTGTGCACATTGTATTCACACTCAGAAAGCTCACAGCTACAGTACAAGTCCTGAAACCTGACCTTGAATGTTAAAAGTTAAGAATAATGTTAACCCTGGCTGGAGTCCATACATGCACATGCAAGTGTTGCCTCAAATCCGGCTGAGCCAGATTCAAACAATGTCACCTGGCTACGGGGGGGTCATGTCATGAAATGTTGTTCACATGATTAACATCGGAGTCAGAGGGAAGTAATACAAAAGAAGGTAGAAGGTAGACCAAATGTACAACAAGAATACACATTTAGAATATGAAGATCAAGGGACCCAAACAAACAGTAGTGGGGGGGGGGGGGGGGTGCGGCTGCCACATCCCAACCCCTTTGAAACCCTTCCCGACTTAGGTACTCTATGTGCTAGGCTATGTTGAAAGGACACCCACATTTTGTGGATGTTTGAAAGATAAAAGCAACATGTATATAGTTAGCTAATGTTAGCAAGACACTAGCCAACTAGCTAGCTATTCTACATCAATCGTTAACTAGCTACTTAGCGGGATAGTTTGCTAGCATTTTGCTACAGAGCAATGTTGGCTAACTAGCTTATCTACATGAATCGTTTGCTAGCTAGTAACATATGATAGCTAATGTTAGCAAAACACTAGTTAGATAGTTAGCGAACATTAGCTGACTTAAGATGTGACTATATATATGTTGCTTTTATGTCGCTATTTTAATTGTCTTAAAAATGTGGTTGTCTTTTTAACATAGAAAAGCTAGCACATAGCATTATCTAAGTCCAGGAAAGGAGGAAGCTGACCGTGGTTCCAAAAGGGGCAAGACTTATGGTGCGTTCCCACGCCAATATTCACCTTGTGTTACTTGCACTAGTTTATACCCATCACCAAAGTTAACCGTCACAATTGCTCAACTGTTTGTGTTTTGCTGCTGAAGACTGTAGGTAAGCATCTGTTTCTTTGCAGTTTTCCCAAGGAGGTGCAGTCCGGGCTAATGGAGGTTGTCTCTCCTTCACAGTATTACTACCCTGACTTCACCAGCCTCCGAGAGACCTTTGGCGACTCCAAGGACAGAGTCAAGTACATTCACCATTTCTGTTACTATTTATTTGAAATCTTAGAATTTGTAGATGGTCCAGAGACGACTTGTATTCAGAGATATAAAAGCATGAATGAATCTGCACTCTAAAAAAAAGGTTTTGGCTCAACGTAAAAAATGAACGAATGAATTAATGAAAGTCTTTTTTGAGTTATGGCAACTTCTACTGAAATTATGTTCAACAAATGTACTACATTGATTTAGTGGTATTGGCTTTCCTACTTTAATTACCACTTACTTAATAATTGGTTGAATAAACACAAGTTTTTACATTGATTAGGGAACTCTTAAAAATGAACTTATTCCAACAAGTTTTTCCACATTACTTATGTCAACACAACTCATTATAATAATAATGTTTGCAAGGTTTATCTAAATCAATAAATTAGAACATTTATCTTGCAACCATGCATTTATGTAAGGGGTGACAATAGGTCCACTGAATGACTTTTTAAAATGTGTGTAGCTCAGGCTGCAATACAACAGTTGTAGCAGTGGAGTAAGTAAAAGACCTCAACAATTAATGTTTGTGTGTGCACCTTGTCTGTTCTTAGATGGCGAACAAAGCAGAACCTGGACTTCAGCTTCCTCATGCTCTATGCTCAGGATAAAGGAACCTATTATGTTCAGGTAGGAGGTCAAAGGTCAACTCCAACTATTGATATGTTTGGGAAATATATATTTCCCAAATTGTATAGATAGATTTGAAAAATTGAATAAAATCACATGATACAACCACCACAAATCACAAAACACTAATCTGCAATGCAACTCTGAGGAGCCCCTGTTGTTGCCTCGTGAAAACTCTCATTTGCTTTTACACAGTGTTCTAGATCTAGAGAGGACAAAAAAGGGGGCACATTTTACATTTCCAGCACCAGCAGTTTGTATGCTGTAGTAGCCCCTGTGTTCAAACAGGACAAACAAACACAAAACAAACAACCTCAAACTACAGCAGAAGAAGACGTCACACCACCATCCACACACTTTACTGACAATCGATGACTGACAAGTGCAGAGTAAAGACACAAGTAAAAGAGCTACTTAGAGCTTACATGAAAGAAATTAGGAGTGTGGTATTATACATTGAAGTGTGGTTGTGCAATCTCTATGCTACAGTAGCTTTCTCCCCCTCCTTGACAGTGACTTACCCAGGAGCTTTGACCAAATAGTGGCTAATTATTGAAATGACTTTTGAAGCTGAGTTTTTCTGTTTTCCAGTTAGAGGATGATATTGTTGCAAAGGCAGACTACTACAATGCCATGAAGACCTTCACCACCCAGGAAGCATCCAAGGAGTGGCTCTTCCTGGAGTTCTCCCAGCTTGGATTTATAGGTGTGTGTAAAAAGCGTTAAAGCGTTTAATGTGGTTTAATCCACATGTTTTGTGTATACTGACAATAAGATGCATGCATGTTGCCTGTGATCCTCCAGGCAAGTTGTTTCGGACGCGTGACCTCCCGATGATTACGGAGTTCTTCCTGATGTTCCATAGAGACAAACCCATCGACTGGCTGTTAGATCACATTCTGTGGGTGAAAGTCTGCAACCCAGAAAAAGACGCAGTAAGTCAGTTGTAAACAGGGTTTTTACAAAGACTGATATCCAATAATCAGAATTTTAGGCCTTAAAATGTCTTAAATATGATTTGGACAAGTCTTAAAATTGGATTAATGAAGTTAAAGTTACTTTATTTTTTTCAGTCTTGCTTTTAAATGTGGTTTGGGGGAAATTTGTATTAATCATGCTGTAACAACTACAAAACACACACACTTACATGGAACCAATACCAATTTTTCTTTATATCCTTCAAACTTAACAAAACCTTAATTAATATCATTTGTAACACCTGTGTTTACCCTACTACTCATGACAAATTGGGCTGCTGTGAAAAAATGGTCTTTGCATTTCATAATGGTCTTAAATTGAACCTTTTGAAAGCTGCGTGTAGGGCCAAATATCCAGATTAAGAATGGGATAAGAGTGATTTCCATTTAATATCAATGTCACTACATCAACATCATGACATAGTGCAAGTACAAAAAGTTATTCTGCCCATGCACCCGTTATGAAACTTGGTGGTTGGA
>NW_023339785.1:615768-624432 GCF_004916995.1 Morone saxatilis
TTAGTAATGGATGTGGTCAGAATATTTAAATTATAGAAGATTACCTCGGAAGTAAGTTATAAAAAGTTTAACCGAGACCCCTAATAGAAAATAACTGAAACACAACATCTAAAACTATGCCACTTCCGTAAAAAAAATAAAGAAGTAATTATTGTCAAAAATAAATAAAAAATCACAAGATAAATAAACAAAAGCAACATAGAACAATAGGATAACACACTCCCTTTTATTCCTGCCCGCCCAGTGCTCACCTCTACTCAACAACAACCACAAACATTATTCTCATCGGATCGCGCCCCTAGGTACACCATAAGATGTTTACACACACACCACCATACTATTACAAATAAATCTTATCGGATACACCATATGTATATTCGCACAAAACCAGAGTTACTATTCACACGACATCTCCACCACCGATACCGATCACTGCCCGGCATCTTATAGTACATAACCTGGTACGTCGACCGATCACACGCCCATGACACTCACCCAAGGATCTCCCCGTCGCCTGGGGTTTCACGTGACTGAACTTCACCAAACTAAAACATTGCAATATCATCAAAATAATCAACCAACAAAAATTAATATTAAATAATTTTACGTTCGGAAAATAAGTTGAACAACAGAATCATTCAGCATCACAAATGAAAATACATAATCATGCATGAAAAATTAAAATAGCTACATCTTATCCATCATTATGAATATTATTCTGACAAAAACAGCTCAACTACACATTTATTACATCAAATAATGTACGTTGTCCTAACCATTTGATCTCCATTGTACAGTCTCTTAACGACAAACCAACCACAGTAACCTTCACAAAAATAAATAAGATTGATATCTAATTTATTACTTCATAATTCCATTCCTGCATTTTTCCTCAAACAGTAATTTTGACTTTTCGTCAGTTTTTATCTACACTCTTCTATTCCTCAGACCGCTTACTAATACGTAGTCAAACTTATCTCTAACCATATTATCATAAAACTACGACTACGGAGCGGAGTAGCTATCGTCAAGCATGCCAACAACGGGGTTTGAAAGGTCGTGTTGCCATGGTCTTCCAGATATGTTGGTTAGATGGTTGTTGACTATTATTTGTATGTTTTGTTTTTTCTTTTTGGGAGTGCACCCACACGGTCAAGATGAACCAGAGCTTATAGAACGGACAACAACTTTTATACATGTGTGTTGAACCCAGCCCGTGTGTGCAGTTTAAGCTACTTTTGTCGTAGATATGGGGTTCAGGAGGTTTCTCCTCCGGCTGTACTGCAAGCTGCGTGTTTAAATCCCAGGTCAAGTAACGTATCACCACCGTACCAATTCTCTCTGGCGGCCCCTGTGCCGTCAAACTTGCACCCTCGATCCTTTGGCTAATATAATGGTGAGAATAAACGGTTGTCCGGCTCTGGAACAGTTCGTGTTTTCTGAGCAGTGCGACATGCAGCGGCTGGCTCTTCTGGGTTACGGCAGGAGTCTTTCAAACTTCAAAGAGTTGGGTCCACAGCTCTTCCAGTGGCAACTTTACTCCTTACTCTCGTCTATAATACGGGTGAACGATACGCTGGCCTTGCCGCAATCCCTCCGTCGTAAACTCAAATACAATTGAATTAATTTAAGTTTCATTTCTGTGAATAGGCGATAAATCACTTGTCTGATATAGGGTGCGGTTGATATAAAACTTTGATTCTCGCTTGCTTGAGCTTTTCAAATAAATAGTTATCGAAAGTTCAGTTATATACGAAGTGGATAATTTGAATCAAAGATACTGAAAAACAAACTTAGGAATGAAGCAGCTAAGCATAAGGAATAAAATAAATAAACGAAACAAAAATGAAAAAGTGAAAGCAGAAAAAAGAAGTAAGAAGTGTAGAAGTTAAAGGTGAGTGAAGTGGAGTCCGAGAGAGTGACCAGCATTATACCTATCCATCCTGGGTGCGGCCTTGACCGTCGATTCACTTTCTCTATGGCTTCTTATTGATTTGAATATAAGTTCGTAACTTCTAAAGGTTGGATATATAATTTCACCGTTTAACAAAATCCATCATTTTGATTATATACATTGTTTGTACATGAATAACAATAACTTAACCGAAATCTCTACGGATGAAAAAGGTAACGTATAAAATGATTAAATTACATCGTCTTGAAAAGTACCTTATGCTATATTCTCAGATTCTTTACATAAAGATTGCACTTGTGGCTCCATCAACATTCAGACATTTTAGGAACTGATTTGTTGTAACACTTATAATGTATTTGGGCACAGAAACACCAAAACAAACATTACTTTTTGCAATTTTCAACCTCTGGGAATGATCATCTGTTTACTTAGGAATGAAGATGAAATTTTAACCTTTAACAACTTTATTAAATCAATATCCCATATAAGCTTGTTCTCTAGCTGTAGAATTGAGAAGACCATGTTTATACCAGCAAGAAAAACTTCGTATAACCACACAATGGGCCATGGGAGAGTTAACACCACAAGACGATGTATTCCTCAGAGATCGGTTCTCCTCTGGGCTTGAGTCTTCTAGATCAAAAAGAGATGTTGGCCACCATGTCCAAAGTCTATGTGTCCCTAATTTACAAGCAAATCATTAATTATCCCAAAGAGTTGGTTTTGTATTCTGTGGAGGAGTCATTGAAAGAGAGAAGAAGGATGGGGGGTACTGATTGACACTTAAAGATCCAATTCTGTGACCGAGAGGAACCAGGGCAACCTCCAGAGAAGACTTCCCAGGCGCCAACTCTCACCTCCCTTCCTGAGCTCCAAAGGCAGAAAGACGAGAGTCCCTGGCTGTGATTTGGGAAGAAATCAAGGATTATATGATGAGCCTGATGTTAGAAAACCAATAAAGGTCTCCTGCAGAGGTGGAGACGATAGGACAATCTCCTACAGTATAGTACATAGATATTTGCGCAGGAAGCTACAATGATTGATCAAATTTGCTGGGAATGTTCATCATTGGACAAAATTGCAAGGTCGTGCAGAATTAACAGGGACTGGTTGAATTCAAGGTAATTGTTGTCATCCCAACTTCCTAGATTGTAAAATGAAGGGTCTGTGGGTCCAAGTCACACAGGATCCACACTTATAGGATCCCACACATCCACGCACTGGATCTTTTCTGAAAAGACTATTGACAGAACTAGAGCAGGTTCTTCAGTGGAGTATAGCTGATAGTGAAGTAGAGTTTATGTGTCACCTCACACCCTTCACAGCGTGCCCTGCAGTGACCTGTATGCTTGTCTTATCCAGAAAGACTGTAACAAAGAGAAGGCATTGCTCAAGCAGAGGTACAAACCCTCGCTCTTCCAGCACGTCGGCCTCCACTCCTCTCTGCCAGGCAAAGTGCAGCATCTGAAGGTGAGTGCACCTCTGCTCTCTACGTGCTAATGCAGTCAGCAGAAATCAGTTCTGTGGAAGCAGACAGCAGTTAGGTCAAAGGTTTTTATAGATATTGGCTTCCTCTCCAGGATAAGGACTTTGGGAAGCAGGCTCTGCACCAGGCCCACAATAACCCAGCTGCAGAGCTGAGCAGCAGCCTGAAACATTACCAGCAGCACAGTCTGGACAGAGCTTACAGAGGAGTGGACTTCTTCTGGGCATTAACACCCGTCAAGAATGATTTCATCCTCTTCAGCTTCCCCCAACCAATCCACATATCCGGGTCAGTTTGAAATCTATTTTTAAAAGTAAATTATCTAAACCTGTCCACGAGAATGTAATCGAGATCAGTAAACTCAGTTGGTAGAATATTATCCATGAAGAAATAGAAAAGGGGTCTGACATAACTTTAGCTTAGTAAATGTTTCTAGATAAGGGATGATGACTGTACAGAGTTGTATAGTGAAACGTCCTCCTGCTATGTGAGTGTTGCAACCAACACCTCATTCAGAAAACGCAAAGTAAGGGAGAAAATGTAAACATGGAGGAGGACCACACAGCAAAACGCTAGCTAACTAGCTAACTAATCTACATCCATTGTCAGCTGGCTAGTTAGCTAGTGTTTTGCTCATGGATGTATAAAGCGAACTGGATACAGCATTAGAGGCGGTGCTCCTTTGATTCCTATCAAAGCTGCCCAGTGCTGCATGAAGCCGATAAAAACACTTCCCGCTATAAAGAAATAACCCAATTAATACATTCACTAGAGACTTCCACTGGCCGAGCCAGCTAACCTCCGGTTTAGCCCTCCGCTGTTGTGACGCTCAAACAGATGTTTGTATTACAGACGCTTTTTGTGCAGTCTTTTTGGGCAACCATTGCTGTAATTACACAGTTCGTCCACTATGTCAAATTGGCTTGCCCTGTCATTGTTGGGTGGCTCTCTGGTTCACAGGATGCTGTGAGCTGTATCTATTTGTCAATAGGAATGTTTAACCTGCCTCCTGACATTTAAGGTCCCCAAGTTGAAGTGGATGACTGCCGTTCACACAGCTGTTTACCTGCTCTCTGTACAACCACTCCTCCTTTTACCAACACGCTCAAGTGCTTTAGGCAGAACTACCCTGCTAACGTTTTTGTAGTTTAGTGCCATTGAAGAATTGGCTGTATAAAACATAAACCACCAAACCACCAAATGAGGGATGAGAAAATGACATCCCTGTTTGTGTTAGAGGATGAGTTTGTTTTGTTTCTCTTTTTTTTTTATGATGATGATATTATGTTCATACAGTTAATGTATCTAAATGTTTGTTTTGCTCTGACTGATGGCTGATGTAACACAGCAGCAATTCAGCCTATTGCTTCTTGATTTGCCTGTCTAAAACACTTGGTGTTCACAGGTCTTTCCTGAGTAACATTTATTGTTGTGCAGGAGGCGATGCAATTTGAGTGTGTTTGGAAACATCTTGAAATAGATTTGCTGGTTACAGTATGCTCTTTAGCAGGCTCAAGAAATAAAGTTTGAACTGAAGTTTCAGTGTCTAGTCCATCGTTATGGCATTTTGAAGGAAACTAAGGCACCATTTACACCAGTGTTGTCCTCTTTACTGTAGGTACCTGTTTCGCAGTGGAAATATTGAGACGAGTGGAGATAAATTCTACAACACCACAGTGGAAGTGCTTCCCAGCAAAGTGAGTAACCTGCCTGCGTGTGTGTGTGTGTGTGTGTTTCTGTGCATGCCTGTTCTTCGGTTCCATTACTGTCGTCGAGCAGGTCTTGGTTTTCATCTCAGGTGTTGAGTCCTCAGGAAGGGATGACAGGGCAACAGGAAACACCCACCACAACAAGCTATCTGCTATCACGCCACTGCCTTCCTCTGCCTCTGTGTGTGCGTGTGTGTATGTGTGACAGTTGACACTTCTGTCACACCAAAGGGGAAAAGTGGTCATGCCGCTGGTGACCTTTGAGTAAAGTTAGACCGACATGGAATCGCTGTGTGGAAGATAAGAGGGAAACCACGTTACACAAGATGAGTCCAGGTCCAGAGGCTTCACATTGCACCCCAGACTGAACCACTTCTCACATGGAATTATGACCAGAAACAAATTTGAACAAGAACAACATTGTCTATTAATGATCAAACTGATCAAACTGACCAAATTTAAAAAAAATAAATACAAACATGATCAGTGATCAGTGATCCACTGAGAGTATTACATCCAGACCATTTCATACAATTGTGGCAGAGTCTAGATTTGGACTGCAACTGACGACTACTTTTATTATTGATTCATCTGTCAAGCATTTTCTCAATTAAGCCATTAGATGTTTGGTCCAGAAAATAATAAATATGTGAAATATGCAGTTTCTCAAAGACGAAGGTGATGTTCTGAAAATGTCTTTTGTCCACAACCCAAAGATATTTACTTTACTGTCATGGAGGACTAAAGAAAGCAGAATATATTCATATTTGAGAAGCTGAAATAAGAGAATTGGCATATTTTCTCTTAAAGAGTGACTCAAAATGATTAATAAATGATTAAAATAGTTTGAGATTGTTTTAATAGTCGACCGCTAATCAACGAGTTGTTGCAGCTCTAGTCCAGATCACGCGTAGATCATTTATTCACAGAGCCACACACACGCATTACCAACTACCAAACTAATTGGACATTTGATAAATTTTTTTAACATTTTCATTACCTTTATTTCATTTCATCATAAAATCACTAACAAGTGTCTACAGTCATGCTCCCCAGAAGAACTACACCAACAACAATAACAAACCAGCTTTAATATGCACTATATACCTGTATCATCAGTATGTCAGCTGTAATGGAGATCACAGCCTGGAAGGTCCATTAGCAGTGCTTCACACCTTAAGCCCTTCAGGCTCATGGTGTAATGGCTCAAAACAAGGAGTGGCAGCATGTCTAACAACAAGGCGGAGGAATGTTGACCTCCAACTGCAAAACTGTGGAGAAACTCCACCAGCTTAAAAAGAAAAGATGTGCACTACACTGTCTCAGTATAAAATTAAATAAGATGCTTTAAGCTCACCTACTGGATAATTTCGAACCCCATATAATATTTATATCATATGATGTGACTTCTGATAGGGTTGAATACTGTACCTGTATTGTGTCTCGTACAAATGGTGCGTTCCATTTACCTCAGAAGTATAATTCAGTAACCCATTATAGCTGTGTTAAACACTTATACTCTGTATTGACCTGGTTGCTTGTATGGAGTTCCACTCACATGATGCACCCCCACCAGTGAGTGTACATAGGATTGGATACAGTGCACCTGCGGCCAGCCAGCGTGTGGGAGAATAATTAATATTTATTTCCCATCATGATGAAAAAGTATTTGCATTTCTCCCTTTCAGCGATGGTCTAGCTGCATTACTTCAGGCGCTGTTGAATCTTTGTTAAAATATTGCTGGACTTTAAGTTGTTGCAATGGGGCAAAAGGTGGCTGGGTGGTGAAGTGAGCAACGTCCTCTGTTCTGACACAGAAAGCGTAAAAGAAGATTTACTTTGTTCAATCCAATGTGGAAATTCTTTAAATTACATTTTTTAGAGACCTCCACAAATCTCAGAAACATTTATGAATGTTAAATGCACGTATTGTGCATACTAGTTTAGCATTGTAAACGGTGTTAGGAGAGTTGGTTAAGATTGCTGTGGTACAGTTACTGTGCCTTTGTGGTTTCAGGTGCATTTGAGGACGGGTGCTGAGGGTGTCATTGAAGAACGCTGCGCCCCATCTCAGCCACTACAGGCTCGTTGGTTTCACTCGACGCTGACGTGCTGGGGCTCTTATGCTGGTGAAGTCTGACCTGAGAGCTTGTGTGTGTGTTTCACGTTCGTGAGTTGCACGGTGTACTATTTAGGGCAGAATTGAGCGAGTACTCTGCTGAAACCGGTATCCAAACAGGATAATCATACAAAAAAGCTGTGTCAATATAGCAACTTGATTGCTAAATACTCCCTTCTGAGCTGCTCTGAAAACAGTTTTCTAATAACTATCAAACCAGTTTAAGGCTTAAAGGGAACTTCGGCAGATCTTACCTAGTCTTGATCAACTAGAGGTCCCGAACGTGACTGGAGGGTTTCGGGGATAAGGGAAAAAGAACGACCAAATTTGGTTCTAGGCAAAACTGGAGTTCCTGCAGCTAAATTGGCCAACGAGCTCCAGTTAGTTTATAATACACTTCTTGGGGGAATTTCTAAAAGAGGCCTCTGTTGCTCCTTTAACAGACCACAACATGCATTAAAATGTCTGGCAAACAATGATCAGGGGGCCTTACGTTGACAACAACATGCCTTTTCACTCATACGTTGGTTGCAAAACCGTACCAAACAGTACTGTCGCTAACTGTTTTCCACGCTCGCTTCACCGAAAGCCCCAGAATAAATCGATCACAGAGATAATGCCTTTCGCGATTGGAAAAAGTTTATTTTTCCCCCTAAAGTGTCCATGTCTTCACACACTACTCTCGGTTTGAACACTTCCTGCAACAATTTCTTCTTCTGCGTTTTCCCTCCAACAAGTGGAAAATCCCAACGGACTTCAGCGCTACACTTCACGTTAATGCAAAAAGAAGAAAAGAAGTTGAGATCGGGAGGAAGAAAGATCCCTCCCCCACTGGGAAAAAACCGAACCATTCTTCTCACAGTAGGATCAACCACACGTTATTTTACTCCAAGCTTCTTATCTTCCTTCTTCTTCTCTCTTCGTTTGATTTCCGCAGGTTTATGAACACCTCCATCTTAACTCTCTCTTCTTTCTGCGTTAAAGCTGCAGGGATCTCCAGTGTTGCTTAAACCCAATTCCTGGTCGTTCTTCCTACTGACAGTACTCGGTATCTAGTGATCAAGGACTAGGGTAAATCTGCCGAAGTTCTTTAAATGAAACCACCTCGAGTACACGACAACAAGAATAGCAGGATAGGTGGTTAAACATAACCAGGTACGATAGAAAAGATACTGGTGTACCCACTCATCCTATTATACCACACCGTCAATTAAACAGGCAGCATAAAAAGTTAATGTTGAAAATTTATGATTAAATACAGAAAGACTGACAGTAGGGAGGCTGCACTGATTAATTGATTCATCGATTAAATGGTCCAATTATCTGGTTTCAGCTTCTCCAAGATGTTAATATTTTCTTGCTTTCTTTTAGTTCTCTATTACTGTAAAACTGAGTACTCTTGGTTTGTTTTTTCTGATATTTTATGGACCAAAAC
>NW_023339785.1:624457-642309 GCF_004916995.1 Morone saxatilis
TCGACGAATGGAGAAAATGGTCGAAAGTGAAAAAAATTATTAATTGCTGCACTAATTGACAGTTACAGTTAACTAAGCAACCAGTCAGTGTGTGCACTGTATGCTAACATATTAGCATAACTGCGTTCAGTAATGGTAGGTGGACACAGTGCTTTTAGTACTGAGAGGGTTTTAGCTGTATATTATCAGTGTATTAATAAACTTGAATCATGAAAACAGATGAATGAACTGCCATTAAAAGGATGCCAGTCTGATGAGTCACATTCTAATGACGGGAACAGGAGGGCAGTTCCTCACTTGATCAAAAGACTGAGACTGCTCCACCTTACCTCTCCTGTGACTGCTGTTACATGTCAGACCGAGACAACTTCCACTTTCATTATTACCACTGGCTGCACTCCATTTGGCTGTGCCAGTGTGCCGCATGGTGCACCCGGTGGATGGGCTGCTTTACATGGAGGGCAGGTGGTGCACGAGGCAGCACAGGTTGCTTGAAACCTGAACTATAAGCTATGAGCTGCTATTAACTCGCCGTTTTACCTCCACTGCCATCTACTAGTACATCAGCACTGTGTGTGTGTGTGTTTTGCTTAATGCTCACTCCTGTTCTTGTCTGCAGATATTCATTAAAGTTTGACGACCACCAAAGAGAGGAACCTACACGCACACATTGCCGTCAAGCCCAGTGCCTCACCTGTACAAACTGCTCCCCCTGTTGGACAAAGACTTTCACTACAGGGACTTGTTTTTCACAAGGATTACATGAAGTGCCTGAAACCGACTGACTGTTGCCTGTGAGGATCTGTGTTCAGGGTTTTTTCTGAACCAGACTGAGGTCACCCATTTCCATTCTACTTACTGTTCAATTCAGCAATATTAAACATGTTGAGTTAGGACATTTGGAAGGGAATCCCTTGTGCATTTGACCACACTGTGAGCTAACAGTAGCTGTTTAAAAACAGCAGAGCTACTTAATAAATAATTTATTATACTGCCGCGTTTTATTTTGTTGTAAATTAACGAAAAAGTGTAAAAAAGAGTATTTAATGTCTTTGGTTTTTTTTTTACCCACAATTGCATGAAATGGTTCTCCAAAGTATAAATAACACTCTCGTACAGTTGGTTCCCGGTTGCGGCGCCAGATAGAGGAAGTCACAACGTTACCACTAACAACAAACCTGCCTGGTTTTGATATCAACATTCCTGTGATGCTTCCTCTGTGAACAGAGACAGATACTTGTTGTTTGAATGTATTATTAAAGGTTAATGCTGGCCATATGCTATATTTTACTTATTGTCACAATAATCCTATAAAAAGACCAAAAACAATGAATGTACCTTGCTAATCATCACTTTTGACCCATGCATGGCGGTGTCTGTATCTGCAGCCCTCTGAGAATCCACTGAGAATGGACCTTACAGTGAAGTAGGAGTGTCCAGCAGAAAAACTTATTCTGGATTTTTAATGAAGGACAACAAGGTCATTTCAAAGATTTTAACAAGATAATTCAACTATTTTTTACAGAAAGAACATAGCAGATACAAATATTCAAAGTAGAGCTATTTACATACACGTTAAAACATGTCTGGAGGGGATCTTTAACTTCCAGGGTTTTAGGCTGGGCTCTACTTTGCACTGGGGTACGATGAGTCTCCTACACATACACTACAGGAGAAACCAGAGCCTGGGGTGATACGGTCTTATTTCCTTGCAACAGGGCAGGAGTAGTTTAAATGACTGATGATGTTAAAACTGCTGGATTCCTGACTCTGGTTTCTGCTCTCTGTCAGAATAAGATTGAAACACACCACTGCTAAGCCTACAGCTTATAGGTTACACCCAGTTAATCAACATCTTGTGGACACAATCAAACAATAACTACAATCAGTCCAGTTTACTAAAGGTTTAACCTACCACAGAAACATTCAGGTGGCTTACAAATGAAAGGAGAACACAATATAAAGTGTGTTCATAAGCAGTTATTTGTGCTTGTGCATGAATCTGGAGGGACAGGTAACCATTCTCTAGCCACACTGTTTGTATCTTCATTTCTTCAGATTTGCCTTTCATTTGTCAGCCACATGTATGTACTACAGTATATATACCAACACTGAAAATGTTCAAGGCAAGGCAGTGGGTCACTTGTCCTTGCGAGCACCCTTAGTGACTCTGTGAGCATGTGAAATATAAAACAGATGATTAGCTCAGGAAACAACAAACATTTCATCAAAAAGGATCATCACTTTATTAAACAAAAGTCATTTCAAATTAGCAACAAACTAAATGTAAAACAAAATGTAAACAATGTTCAAATGCAACAGGGTTAAAGATATCTCAAGACTTCATACATGATGTTTAACATTTATGCATAAAATACAGTATGTATACTGTATCCATCACTGATTCATTGAGAGGATAAACTAGGCTTTGCCAGTTTAACAGTAAGCCCATACACAAGACTTTCAAACGGCAACAGTGACGGTCACTGTTAAAGTAGTGTCATTTACTCCCAACTTGCAAGAAGCAGCAAATGGCAACAAAAAGGTCACATTGTACTGAAATGACAAAGAAGAAACAAGTTCAAAAGGGGCCTTTAGAGCCCGCTCTCTTTAGAGAGGCTATGAGCAGTTACAACCCGGCCCTCCCCAAGTCCCTTTGAGCTCTGTGCTCCAGTTGAGCAAGTCTCAGTCAGATTCAGCCAACTTCCTCCTCTCCTGTACATAGATATGCTATGTGCTAGGCTAATCTATGTTGAAAAGACAACCACATCCTGAAGATGGTAGTCACATTTTAGGTTTGCTAATGTTAGCAAAACCTTAGCACAACTAATGTAAATCAGCAAGCCAGTTAGCTTGAATTTGGCTAACAATAGTTATCACATGACACCCAGCTGGCTAACGACTGATATAAATTAGCTAGCTAGTTAACTAACTTAAGATGTGACTATATGTCACCAAAACTGTGATTGGAGCACAGAGCAAAAGGGGTTGGGACTTAAGGCTCAATAAAACCATGTTCTAACAGACCTACTGTACCTATGGCAACAGTAGCAATACTGACTAATAAATAACTAAAGGAAAAAGGGATTCACCCATTTTTCTCCTTAATTTGAAACAGCCAAATTCTCCTCGCCATTGCTAACTCCACTGTTGGAGAGCAGATAAACACACGGTGTCACCCTGACCAACCAATGGGAGGCTCTAGTGCATTGACAAAGGCATGATCCCTCACCAGCTTCCCACCAGCAAAGACACTGACAAAAATGATGAAGCCGGAGCCGCTGTGACCCGAGGAGAAAGGGGAAGTTTAACGTAAACATTTGAACTCTATATAAAAATCTGAACAGGGTTGTGGGGTTGTTTTGTTCTGGGTTGTGGAGAAGGCAGAGCAGTATCATCACCAGTTCCAACCAGAGTCTCAGCATGATCTGGACATGATAACGAATATATATAGCACAGATTTCAAAGTGAGATTCTGGGGATAATAAACTTAAACTAAAATGATAGAGAGCTGATTGTTGTGATTATGTTGATGTGTTGTTGTTTGAGTTGATTTTGAGTCACTGACTGCACAAACTGCAAAAGTAAAGCGTGAAAAATGTCCCAAGAATGAAACTGTAGGCTCCAGGTGCAGAATTAGCTATTAGCATGTAGCTAAGAGCCCTGGATATCAATAAGTTGGTGGATTGTATTGCAGAGGAACTGGTAAAGAAGACAACTCAAACTGTTACAGAGTGTTTAGGCTGTTAAATAAATATTGCCAAAAATGGCCAGGCTCTGTGGTCAATGTTAGCGTTACCACTATAATACCCACGTTACTAATATGTCGGTCTCAATGCTAGAGTTACTTGTGTGAGTGGGGTTCAGTGCTTTTAAGCCATGAATCAGGATACTGTAAATGAGCTGCGTGCTCATCCTTGATTGTTTGATTCATTTTTGCCATTTTCTTAAACTTTGATTCCATCGGGCACGACTTTGTGACATCACGTCTGTGGCGCTGTTCTTCTCTTTGATTTTCTCAGGGCGTTTTATTTTGAAAATGTACCATATGCTCAATGCCAGGGCCCCCTCAACAGATGGACATTAGACCACAGATCCAAATTTGAGAGGATTTCTCTACAGGAATCCCCTCTCAGTTATTTTTAATATTATCAAGTTCATAGTCAATCAATGATCAAACTGGGATCACTATAAATTAGAATCACTAAAAACAGCCAACCCTAGTTCTTCCCGTCTTGTTCTGTCTTCCAAAAGCTGTGATAAAGGATCAAATATTTGGCCCTGACTTCCTGCTCAGCTCTGCTGCTGCCGTGCCCGCTGCAATCAATCAACTCAATTCTTCATTATGGCGCTGTGAAGGTTTATATTTAATCGGTTTTGACCACTGAGCCAATTCTGACCTAACTGGCAGCACAGAAAAACCCTCGTACAAATAAACCACACGCACTTAACCTGATGGAAGTACCACCCCAGTGTTCAACCAACAACCACCGTTTACACAGTGCAGCTCACAAACAAAAGCGTGTATGTTTGTAACTGGTCAAGGATTTGGCCACACCTTCAGTACTCCGGGTCCTGGGCTTAAGAGGGTTGGGTTGCAGCTGACTGGAGTCTAAAACATGCTTCTAAAAAGATACCTTGCATAAAGGTAAGGTACAGCTCACACCGTGTGTTTGACTTGTAAATGACAGAAACTCGTGGTGCAAATCTCCGGATTTGCTGAGCTTAAGAAAGCTGTGGGTATTTGTATTCGGATTGATTTTCCAGGAATGACAACAGCTTCCAGTTCTCCCGCTGTCTGTCTTCTTGCCTCTACATTCGGATGGGACTCACTGCCTCCTATTGCACCTACTGAGCCCATACCCCTATCTGCAGACTCAGAAACATGTTTTAGGCTCAGGCGGTATTAAGAAGAATTTAGAGTCCACGATGTTTGATGATCAGAGTCCAGTCACTCAGAAGGGTTTGGGGTTCAGGTTATGGGATGTGTGGGT
Source organism: Morone saxatilis (assembly GCF_004916995.1). Lineage (NCBI taxonomy): Eukaryota > Metazoa > Chordata > Actinopteri > Moronidae > Morone > Morone saxatilis. The sequence continues at coordinate 629,452 of NW_023339785.1, forward strand.
GGGGTTCTAGGACAAGGCTCTCCGAGGTTCTCCTTACTTTCGTTTGCTCTTGGTGTCAGTGGTCTGGAAGACGCTGGAGGCAGACATGAGGTTCTCAATGTACTGACCCAGAACCTGGTTCTCCGACTTCAGCTTCAGGTTCTCCTCTTTGACAGCGTCCACTCTGGCGGACAGGTCTGAACACACAAACACAGTCAGCAGCAGCATTAGAGAGGTGTATGCAGGCTAGATGATCGTGATACAGAGGATCAAGTAGGTCAACAGGGAACCACACAAAACCAGACTTTAATTTGATGGTGCCGCTCAAATGTCTTCATCACTATCTGCCATCTTTACCATCAGTTTGTCTTCTTTACAATAGGTTGTTGGCTCTTTTACAGAAGCAATTAGGACCACAAGTGAAAAATCTATTTGAGTTCTAAAGTTTAAAACGTCTATTCTGCCTTTAAACCCGGAACTCAAATAAATCTTTCACATGTGGTTCTAATCCTCTTCCGCTCTCTTCATCTTACCCTCAGCCCAATGTGAAGACCGGGGAAATAATAAAAGCTGTGGGTTTGACAAACAAAGAGCTACAAGCCTTCATCCGCATGTGAAGAGAAACATAAGTTCATCAAAGTGTATCCGACGTGATGTTTGGAAGAGCTGCATATTGATCACACCCGTTTATATATTTTTTTTACAACCACATTTTCATGAAGGATAATCGTTATCTGTACCTGAAGTACACACTGGTCAGTTCACTGACCATTCAAGACTGCATTGTATACATCCAACACAAACACCATTCCTCTGTTCCTGGTAACTTCGAAATATTTGCATCAGTTATCAGTATCAGCTCTCAGTGCTCAGGGCTGTTACAATGGATTTCAGGAGTTGAATATAAGAATAGTAAAACAAAATGATATTTATTGAATGCTGAAATTACTATTGATATGTGGGTGTTTTTCTATAAAAGTGTTTTCTGAACCACAATCTCACTATGAGAACAGTGATATATACACATATAAAGAGTCCACCCTGGCAGTCTAGAGCCTGAAGAACTGCAGCTTGAGCAGACAGGCATTACTCAGGAGGGGACTGTGTTGAGATTGAAAATGTCTATCAAGGTTAGTTCATGTTATTCATTTTGTGCCTAACATTAATTATTACCTGGCAAGAAAGATATCACCTGTCTGTAATCCCAAAGGTTTACTGGTAATGATGGATTGCCCTCTAGTGGACAGAACGTATAACAAGCCCATGCTTACATTGGTAATGCATAAGGCTGTTTATACAGCAACATCAATAACTGGCTACATTTGAGCATGACACATCTGAGTATTAAAAATAAGTAATGAAACTGGAATGGGACTGTAGAGGAAGAGGACGGCAGCACTGTTCGTCGTTTGACCTTTAAAGAAACAAAGGCTTTTCTGTTGACTGTGAGCAAACAGCTGCTTACTGCCTTCACCACCCTCAGTGGAACGTGTACCCACTGTCACAGATCCTGCTTTTGTTCCACTGCTCCTAACCCCCTCTGGAGACAGGTTCCTGGAAATAAATGTGAGCCCTCCACTGCATTGTTGTTACTATGTGTAGATAACCTTTGTCTGTGTAAACTGAAGGTTGTTTGTTCTGTGGGGCGTTCACTACCAGTTTAACCACATTTCCTGGTAAAGTGAGTGGAGTTGTTTTGCTACTAAAGACCCACTTACACTGTGTGAGTTTGGGCTGTCTGAGACTGACGTTGGCAATCGTGAGAGAATGGTGGAGAAATCTCTGGTGGTCGATCCAAAGTGAATCAAAGAGAAAATTGTGCAGCGCTGCCCAATGCTTCGCTAGCCTCTCGCTAACTCTCCTTCTATTCCTCCTCTTTTGAGATTTGAGCTTCTTTGTTGATTTGCTGCATTTTCAAACATCCGAGCGGTGCAGATGGAGGCTGCAAGCCAATCATCATAATAACATTTTATTGTAAGCTCTAAGTGAAAAGAGAAAAGCAGCAGGCTGGTTTGACAGTATGGAGCAGAGAGAGCGCCAGGCGGCGCCGGTCCAGAGCCGGTCTAGGAGCCGGTCCAGAAGCCGGTCCAGAGCCGGTCCAGAGCCGGTTCCAGAGCGGTTTGTTCACTCTCTGCTCCATTCTGTCAACCTCCATTAATCACCCTTTCATGATGTCTATCCAAAATGCTCTGGTCTGTAAAACACAGAGGTGAAGGTGCTCCGATCAGGGTTTTGGTGCTGATCATCAATCGTTGGTTGATACCAATACTGATCACTCTATTCGTCTATTAGAAGCCATCTGTTTATCATTCAGACTTATTTACTTAACTATGATAAGAGATGATTTATTTAGGGCTGCACAATAAATCGCAATATTATCAAAAATCGCATTATGGCCAAGTGCATTATAATGAATGTGTTAGTTCTGAAGAAGATTCCCTGATACAAATATTGTGTTTGGTCCAGACCCCACAGAGTCACATCAGCAGGATTTTAATGGGTTTCTCTTTCTGTGAAAATGAACATTGTGATCTAAAATGACTCATTTCCACACAATCATGAATCATATCTGTATCTGTTACTGTTATCTGCAAGGGATCACATGAGACCTACGTTCAGCCATTGGCAAACGACTTACACTGGTTGCTGTGGCAACAAGAAATCAAAAGAGTGAGCTGCAGTCTGAATGAAGAGCAGAGATGGAGGAGACTGATGTGTGCAGCCGTGTTTCATGCTGCAGTCACAACAATGGTGATGTCTCTCTCTTGTATCGCAGTGTGTGTGTGTGTGTTTCTCATACCCTCTAAAGTATGTTGAAGCTCCAACACCTGGTTGATGAGCCTCGTCTTCTCTTCCAGCTCAGCCTGGTTCTCCATGTCACCTGCCGCCATGTAAACAACAGTCAAAACCACTGCACTGACTCCGTTGTGGTGTGTGTGTGTGTGTGTGTGTGTGTGTGGTCTCACCATCGTCTGAGCTCATGGTGAAGTACTCGTCTTCCTTTTTGGAATGCAGGGCTGCGATTCTAAGGGACACTGCAAGATTTAGAAAATACCAATGTATCCATTTAGTGTATATATATTTAGAATATTTACCTTACAGCTTTAATGATGGACCAGGAGCCTGTGTGTCTGCACATAAACTCCCGCAAACCTATTCCGCCTAAACATACCGTAATGTACACTGCTGAGAGCTAAATAAATAATAAATGAACACAAAGTGCTATTTAACCTGGTGGTACGCCGAATTTGTCTGAGGAACATTATGAATGAGAAAAAGTCCAAACTCCACATATGTTGTACGTTTATTTATTTATTTTCCAACGGAGTTCCACATTACCACCTGAACATGAGAGGGATGCACTGTCGCTGAATGAGGCTGTATCACATCCAATATGCATTATTCACCTGAAGAACAGCTAACAAAAAACACACACACACACACACACACACACACACACACACACACACAGGGCTGGCGTGTCTTTCGCTTGCTGAAAGTCTTGTGAATCACTGTTAGCTTGTTAGCTAGCCACACTTACGCTGGTAAGAGAAGAAGAGAGCAGCTGGCGGAAAACAAACAAACCCCGACACAGGCCCGCTGCTAACTGGCTAACTGTTAGCATGCTAACAGACGCTAGCCGGGCGGATGCTGTTCAGCCTTAGCAGCAGCACGTATATTACAGCGAATACACAATAAGGTGGGCTCGGACACATAACGTTACCTTACGTCGGGGAAATCAATAGCTGCTGTGCTGGAATGCAGAATCTCGACGGGAATATTACAGGCTTGGTGTAAATTCCACAGCTTGTGTTTGACACCAGCTGTTCAGTCTGTACAGTCCCCCACTATCAGGCCAGTTCACCACACAGCCGCCAGGGGGCACCAGGAGGGAAATAAAAGCAACATACCTGCCTGGAAAAAAGCATTAACAGAGAGATTGTAATGCCTGCTTAACAATGACTTCAGTTGTATATAAGTGGCTGTCTTAACCTTCTAATGCTATTACAGATGCTTCAGTGATGTACAGTGGAAGAACAGGAATAAATTGTAGTTTCTGTGACAGATGTCCAGAAACCTTTGTACTTTTTGGCATTGCCCATATGTGAAATATTTCTGTCAAAAACCTTTGTGGTTTTATTACTGAAAATATGAATTGCCTTGGAAGAATGTATCATTTGGTCTCCTGGAAGATGGTGTACAGAAGAACACGTGTATACATGACTAACCTTATTATTTTACTTGCCAAATTTCATATTCATAAATGTACTGGTGGAAAACCATGCTTCGTTACAATACATTTATTACATTTGATACTCTTTAAAACAGAAAGCAATTAAAACCATAGCAGCCTGTTCTATATTAACATTTTTAATATAGATCCCCCAGCATTATAGTTTTCTTTATCCATCTACTTATGTGTGGACTGTATGTTTGTACAGTTGTTTGTATATTGTTAACCTTTAAAGGAAAATTACCTTACGTTACCTTACTTTTAAGAAAAAATCTTGATAATTGCTCAATGAACCCATGAGCCCATGAACTAAATAAAAACACATTTTATTTCATTAGTCAACCTTTAATTAATAAAATGTGAAGACCACATTTAAGGAGCCACTGTGCAGGAGAGTAATATTCCACAGTGTATGTATTGTATTATGAACTACATTGACACTGGAGTTGCAAACCCATGAACAATCCTAGTTCTTTTCATTGGCCTATTATTTAATTGGTTGTTCAGAGGTCTTCAGAGGTGGATGTGGAGGTACTTGTGAAGTATTCCACGCAGTATTCCAATCAAACCCAGCAGGGACAGAGTGACAAAGACAGCCAACGTCAGGTAAAAACCAGGTAACCTGCAAACAAGATGATCAAAATGCAGAAAGTCACTCATCTGATGCTTCAACTAAAGTCACACATTTAGATATTTTGTAAAAACAATGTGTTGTCAGTTAGATAAATGACCTTTTCTTGGTGGACTTGACATATCCGTTGAAATATATCTGTCGGGCGATTATGTACACCAGTCCCACTGCAGCTGCAGTCCACTCACTGAAGAACATCCCGCAGGTCCACAGTGTCACCAGGAACACTGGGTAACACTCCACACAGTTCTGACTGCAAACACACACAGTCGGCTTTAATGTCACAACAGTTTTGACTGGGCGGGAGAAAGACATGATATGGCAAATAATTTTTTGGGATAGCTGATCTTTAGGGCTGACACTCTGACATTGTATTCTGGCCCAGGTGCAAAAGCTTCTGAAACTCTCAAGCTGCATTCACACCAACTTGAGTCCTGCTTGATAAAACTTCCAGCCCTCTCATTCATTTGAGAGAGTGGCCCAGCAGGGAGGGGTAGGGGGCTCTGGCAAAAACAAAAAAAACCTCGCTGAACTTTTGCATCCAACAAGGCGCTGCGTTGGACAATCATATACAGTGGTATGCAAAAGTTTGGGCACCCCTTAGGAAAATCACTGCATCAGTTTGTCACTTGCTGAGCTTTTGAAGCAGCAACTTCATTTTAACATATGTTATACCTTATGGAAACATCTCAGTAGTGAAATAATTTTTATTGGTCCAACAGAAACATTTTTATGTGCATTTAAACAAAAATAGGCATGTGCATAAATTTGGGCACCCCAAAGAAATAATTCCATTAATATTTAGTAGAGCCTCCTTTTGCTGCAATAACAGCCTGTAGACGCCTCCTATAGCCACAGACAAGTCCCTGAAGTCTGGCAGGTGGTATTTTGGCCCATTCCTCCATGCAGATCTCCTCTTGGCTTCCGTGCGTAGAGAGCCTGCTTCAAATCAATCCATACATTTTCAATGATGTTAAGGTCTGGGGACTGGGATGGCCATTCCAGAACATTGTACTTGTGCTTCTGCATGAATTCCTTGGTGGATTTTGAACAGTGCTTAGGATCATTGTCCTGCTGAAAAATCCAACCCCGGCGTAGCTTCAACTTTGTGACCGACTCTTGAACATTCTTGTCAATGAATCTGCTGAGACTGAGAGGAATTCAATGTGGCCCCAACTTTAACCAAAGGTTTCCAAGTACCTGTGCTAAGCCACGCTGGCCCCATAACATTGATTGACCCTTCACCAAAGTTCACAGTAGGCAATAAGTTCTTCTCATGGAATTGTGTGTGGTTTTTTTCCCAGCATACGTCCTCTTTGTTTCTGACAAAATAACTCTCATCTTAGTCTCATCTGACCACAGTATTTTTGTCAGATGTGCTTTTGCATACCTAATACGACTCTTCTTTGACGAACACTCGGGAAAGGCTTTTTGCGCATCACCCTTCAATGAGCTTTTCCTTGGGTGCAAAGGTACGCTGGATTGTAACGATGGACCAAACTACACCATTCAGCAGGCCAGAGTTCTTGTAGTTCTCTGGAACGTGGTCTGTGGCTTGTCTGTGACCATACTAACCATCCTCGCCTGTGCCTTTCCAGTTTTTTTTGGCCTTACCACATCTTCCTTCACAAGACTGTCTTGTGGCTTTCCATTCTGCCACTACATTTCTGACTTGGAGACAGACAGTCCAAAACCTTCCACATAATCTTGTACCTTTTCCTAATTCATAATAATTAAATTACTTACTTTTTAGGTCAGTGGAGAGTTGTTTAGAGGCCCCCATGTTTGCACACTCTAAGAAAGAACCCGTAGGACAAGCACAGCCATTACCTATGTTAAACAGCCTTTTTCATGATTGGTTCCACCTGTCTTTGTAATTGAAGGTCTCACCAGCTAATCAAAGCAATTTTGTGCTGCAACCTGTCAGCTATAAATCCCTACAGGTCTTGAAATGAATGTGATTAAAAGGGTGCCCAAACTTTTGTACATCCCATTTTTTACATTTTATTTTATTATAATAAAACCATGTAATGCTACTCTAAGAATTTCGGTCTGGAAAACACTCAAATGTCTACATCTCTGTAGGAAAACAAATCTTGTTGCTGTGATCTTCTCTTATAAAGGTAGAGCAAATTATCATGAAATCTCGGAGGGGTGCCCAAACCTTTGCATACCACTGTATGTGCAAATGCAGATTCCTGGTAGATTACTTTGTAACATGAATGTTGTAGTTCTACCATTTACCTCGTGATCATCATAACAAAAGATTGATTTCCACCATGACAACTTCCCAAAGTTGTAAAATTGTGGCTCAGAGAATTATTAACTGCTGTGCGTTTCATTTTTTTTGGCAACTGAGCTTGCAGCTAGGGGCACTATAGCTTGAAACAATAAGAGAAAACTGACCCCCACCATCCGATTTGTCTTGTGCTCAAAACCACTTTAAAACCAGATAACTAAATTTAACTCAAAACATTGCTGAAATTGATTAAATACAACATTTTAAGTGAAGCCAACTCAAGTTAAAAAAAACATTCTTTATCAAGTAGCTTTAGTAATTTTAAGTGACACTTAATTTTGTCATTTTTATTTGTACTGTGAAAACTAAATGGCCAGTAAAAAGTACTCAATCAGGAATGTTTCTGTAACAAGTTAGTGTCACTTAAAATGTTAACAGTGAACATGTTAGCATGGTGGTGTTTAGCAACTGTAGCGGCACCATCGTATTTTATTGTGTTAGCATGCTAGCATTTGCTAATTAAACACAAAGTGCAGTTGAGGCTGATGTCATCGGTATGGAAGACATGAATGTACTACATTTTCAAAGAAATTCTTCCAATAGTAGTAAATGTTTCTACTGCAATTGTCAATTGGTGTCTCTTAAGTAAACCCCAGGCGAACACCAAAGTCAGCAGGTTTTGTCCTCTGGGGACACGGATGTCTGTACCCAATTTAATGGCAACAGACAGGGAATGTTAATGTTTTTCTATCCTTGTGCCAATGTTCTGCAGAATGGTTGTTAATGTAAAAGCTCAATTAAGCATTGGTTAGCATAGCCTTTTAATGTTATTTCAGGGGCTACATAATTGTATAATATAGCTTATGAAAAGATGTCCTCTTACTGTGCGCGGAAAGTCCTCTCAAACTCTGGAGGTCCAGTGACAGAGGGAGGCAGGACCTTGTGGGCCATCCTGGACCAACCCACTCTCTGGGCCAGGTACCCTGGAAAGAGACAGTGATGGCGGGGTTTGAGTCTCTTTGAATGACTCAAACAGAACATTATACTATATTAACCCACTGAGCACAACACTGGACGCATTTTAAAACTACCACCTGAAACACTCCCACCGGGATATGGCGGTGTGAGGAACTACTTCCACTACTGAACAAGTTGCTGACATTTATGGCTCACCCATGTGCAGGGCAGACAGAAGAGACACTGCAGCCAACAAAAAAGGAGAGTCGGTTCCCATCGCAGTCCTGACAATACAGCTCTCCGTACAGTATCTCTTGTATAAAGTCAGCTTTACATAACAAGCAGGAGGTTCTTCCTGGGGCAAAGCAACTTTTCAGGACATCCCACAACAAGTGCTGTCATGCTGTGTTAATAAAGCCCTACCCTGCTGCTGAACACACGAGAGAAGGGTAGGCTGAGCTGAAATGCTTAAATACTAATGTCTGCACCCACTTGGCTGCAGAGCTTTCTGAATACTTCCTGCTGGAATGTATGAATCCTTCTTGCTGTTTATAGTCCCTTCCTGCATTGGCTCTGGATGTTGGTATTGGTTGTAAATTGTGTGCTAAAGGATGATCAAACAAGTTTAGCATGTCTTTTTCTTCACACGTGAATAAAAACATTCAGATTGAGCAAAAAGGAAATTACACTTTAATTTGTTTATTGTATTTTGGTAATATAATTGGTAGTTAGATTAAAGAAGAAAAGAAGGAAATGATAAGTAGATCTATTAAATGATGCCTTTGGATGAAGATACAGTGCAAATTGTCACAGACTTCTTACTGTGTCATAAGTCTGTTTATCTTTTATAGCTTATATAGCTTTAGAAAGATACGTTTATTATCCAATCCAATCCAAAGTCTTAGCTTTTGTATTCACAGGTTCAGAATAATTTATGGTGTTTGGCCGAAGTTTAACCCACAGAACCAGTATTTCACTGGTTCTGTTTTACAAGCCCTATCTACTTTCATCAATCCATTTAAGTTACTACTGCCAGCAAAAAAATGTTACATGGCTGCCAGTGAACATGATGAAGGATCTACAGGAAATTAAAGAGTGTCTTGGTTAGACAGAAGGATTTGGCAAATAAGGACCCACACAATGCCGGATGGATCTGCAGCTGTCCACTATATTTAGACAAAAGTAAAGGATAGCAAACTTGTTTAAATTTAGTAATTGTAATTGCATTATTTAACGGCCCAGTGTGCAGGATTTAGTGGCCTTAAACCGTTTAAATGTATTAACTCAATTTAAGCATGAAAACAGATATGATTTCAGTACAATTAACTCATTCATTGTTAATTAAATTAAGGTAAATTAAGTTAATTGTACTTAAAACCAGCATTTCTCCAAAATTATTTAAAATGTGTCAACAGAATTTATCTGAATAAAGTAAGAGTAACTTAAATACATCTTCTTTATATAAATGTTACCACTTGAAGTTGTGGTTTTCTTCCCCTGAAGCAAATTCTTACATTACCTGTCAAAACTGCTGATATATGATTAAAAAACCATTTAAAAATTAATCCACTATCAAAATTGTAGCCAATTAATTTTGGGGCGTCAAGGCTTACATTATATAATAATATAAAGTCAACTAAAGAAAATGAGTAAATGGAACAAACTGGAATTATATCACAAATTATTAAAACACTGCACACATATAAATGCATTTAAAACAACTGAGATATTACAACAGACATGAGTGACTCAACATTTTTGGGGGATTAAGTTATGTTAGCTTACTTCTTTAATTAAGATATGCTGTTAGGATTTATAGAGTAATGGTGACCCTAAAGATTCTAGAGATACCAAAATATGAGTGAGGAACAAAAACACACTTTAAGCAGCTGGAACATGATCAGATGCCCTTAAATAAGACATTAAGGAAGATAAACCGTTACCAAACCGTCCACTGTGTGGATGTTTCTCTTTAAGGGGGGGACACAGTTTATTGTCAGGTTATTTTACCCTAGGTGACATTCACCATAATTCCATCTAATCTTACCAAAGTCCAATTCTCACTTTATTTCTGAATGATAACAATGCAGGTATACCCTTTCAGATGTTTAACTCTTATCAATATTCAGGCAGTGGAAATTGAATGTGAAAAAAAATAAAATGTAATGGATAAATAAAACATAAATAAAACCACACATCCAAAACAATAAAAAAAACTGTTATCTGTTAACAAAAAACACTTATAACACACATAAATGAACTTATACTAAAATGTGCGCCAATGTATGTCTGTTCCGTGCATTTAAACTTAAGCAGGATCACGTTTGAAGTCGTGCTAGTGAGGCTCGTCAGTTGTCCTGTCATGCCAAGCCCATGACGCCCCATGGGTGACAGCAGCAGCAGTCAGAGCCTGCTCGGTGTGCTCCTCCTCCTCCTCCTCCTCCTCCTCCTCCTCCAGCAGCAGCAGCCTCCTGCAGCCTCCTGCAGCATGGACAGCGATGAGGAGAACATAGAGGAGGCCGTGGAGGGTAAGCAGCGGATTTTGTTTAATTTCTCTGCGACTGACTGAATGTAAGAGAGGGAGGATGTCTCTCTGTTGTGAGGTTCTGATTCTGATGTTCTCCGTAAATCTCCATGAGTCAGTGGGCCAGTGGGCCCGCGCGGTAACTTCAGAGCGCCACGGACTTTATTTCGCCAGGCAATCCGCTCGACGAGCGAGGGAGGGCGGCCTGGGTGACAGGAGTGTCCCGCTGCCAGCCGGCGTGGCTGCTGCAAACATTAGAGTGTGAAATAACAGAAAATGTTACATTTTGGTTCAGTTGTGTAACACACAAATAATTGTGGTGTTTTGATACTTTGTATCTCTTGTATCAACGTTGTTTACCGAGTTTTTGTTAATTTCTGAATTCTGTGCCGTGTCACACTCCTGTTTTTGTCTATAAAACCGAACCCAGACGAGTTTGCCTCTTTTTGAAGGGTTGCCTCCTCGTTGTAAGGCTCTTGGAATGAATCTGGCATACCTGTGGCCCACCAGTATAAACCTACAGAATCTATATTTCCCATCAAAGACAACTTTTGATGTCATCCCTGCCTCACCCGGAAAATGGCCACAAGGGGCAGCTCAGAAAGAATGAGTGTCAACTGCACACAATCTCACACCACTGCTATATTAGTGGTTTCTTTCTATATATGTCCACATTTAACTTGCATATTGAGTTACTAACGCAAGTTTTTTGTGTCTATTCCAGGTGTTTTTTCAGGCCAAGGACTCCTTAGCTCAGAGGTTCCCAACCTTTTTCATAAAGGGCCCTTATCTATCACTGAGTAAACTGAGGACCCTTAATTATATTCAATGCATAACAATACCAGTATCAGAACAAGTGATAAACTGTACAATGAACACAAACAGTGAACACAATAACTGCAGGGAGCTTGTGTAAATGAGAGATTTGGATCCTGTGAATGCTGACAGTGATGCAACTCTGCTGTTTAATCTGGCATGATGTTGGCTACAATGTGTCATTCTTACATGATAGGTTGATATTGTACAATTAGTCCATAACTAGTAACCTTATATCGTGATCAGCGCCTCACATATAACAGTGCGATACAAATCCTTTGTGCTGTGTGTGTGTGTGCTGTGTGGGTGTGTGTGTGTGTGTTCAGGCCCGTTGGATGAAGACGGTCAGCCTCACGGGTTCTGCACAGTAACCTACTCGTCCAGCGATCGTTTTGAAGGACACTTCACCCACGGAGAGAAGAATGGCAAGGGCAAGTTCTTCTTCTTTGATGGAAGGTACTGTAAAGACAAAACGGGAATACATGCCGCCTTTTACCTCAGCCGCTACATTGCCATTGGTTGTTTATCAGAGCGGCGCGTTGTCAACAAACTAACAGTAGTGTCTACATTAAAGAAGCATGTTGAGATGTTCTGGTTTCACAGCATGTTCTGCAGATGGCAACAGTGTATTAGGACCACTGAGAGAGTTCAGTCAAAATGTTGACAAAAATGTCATAATATTATAAATATTTAGATAATAGTATTAATAAGTTAAAATAAGATTTTAAAATATTGAAAAATAAAGATGCTAGTAAAAAAAATCAATTTTAATACTTGTTGAGAGCAGTCTGTCAGCTCTTACGTGTCAAATGAGGGCTGTGATGACCTGAATTTATATAATAAGCACCATATTGTAATATATTAGGATATCAAAATGAAAGGAAGCCACTTAGATGTATATGAATGTACTTAAATGTCCATATCCAGATGTGTTGTGAAGCGCAGTGGAGACTTCCTCCAGACTAAGCCAGTAATAGTGTAGAGATCCAAACACTGGTTCATGGTATTAGAAAAGGATAAAGTGCAGTGGACTTCATGAGTCTTGAAATGATATGAAATGTAAGTATACAGTGCACTGAGTGAACTGTAGTGCTCTGCTGGTAGACCCCATTCAGACAGACACAGTGGCTCAAAGCTGCGTCTGACAGGCACCTAGCCCTGTAAGTGCAGTGCACAGCCGCGTCCCTAAGCTTTTCAATAGATGCAGTGGATCAGATCGTCCCAAACAGGACTAAAAGGCACCTGTGCCAAACAAAGGGGGGCCACTGTAGACACAGACCACAGCTAGTGGTCACACACAGTGTGTTAATGTGTAACCCGACCTACACTGTCTAATCCTCACACTGTTTTCTATCACGTGCCTACTGTATTCATATTTTATTCAGCACTGTGTGTTTACGTGCACACTAATAATTAGGGCCCGAGCACTGAACGTGCGAAGGCCCTATTGTAATTGAAGGAATTCTTATTTTTCCTCC
>NW_023339785.1:642409-643971 GCF_004916995.1 Morone saxatilis
GGAGTGCGAGGGCCCGCCCAATGCTGCTTGCAGCTTTGATTCCATTTGAATCCAGATGAACTGTGTAGGTCTCTTTGTCTGACCCTTCTTACCTTCCTGTCTCTGTCCTCCACAGCACCCTGGAGGGGTTCTATGTGGACGATGCTCTGCAGGGCCAGGGGATGTATACATATGAAGATGGCGGCGTCCTCCACGGGACGTATGTGGACGGCGAACTCAACGGGCCCGCTCAGGAGTTCGACGGAGAGGGCCGACTGGTGTTCAAGGGCCAGTACAAAGACAACAACCGCAGTGGGGGATGCTGGGTCTACTACCCTGTGAGTCAGCTCAGTGCTCACTGCAACACAGTGTTTACACTAATGATATTTAGAAGCAGATTTCCATATGGCACTAAATGGGCCTTGTTCAAGACATTACAGTGCAGTAGCAGTGAAGTAAATGATGTAACTGTGTGTGTTGTGCATGTTGGCATGTACTGTGGTGCGTCTAGGATGGAGGCTGTGTTTTTGGGGAGGTGAATGAGGACGGGGAGATGACCGGTGAATCGGTAGCGTACATCTACCCTGACAGACGGACGGCTCTCTATGGAAGCTTTGTGGATGGGGAGCTGATCGAGGCTCGCAACGCCACCGTGATCTCCAACGAGGGCGGGAGGCCACGTTTCGAGGTCACACCCAACAGTACGTACAGAGGGTTCTTTATAAAGGGACAGTGCATGGGACAGTAAAAAAAGTATTAATGGACATATTGTGTTTATAAGGTCCGGTGTACTCGTACGACAAGTCCACTTCCACCTGTATCGCCACCCACACTCTGCTTCCTGACCCCTATGAGAGCCAGAGGTGAGTAAACCTGATACTGTACATGCTAGCCTGATAATGTGAGTGATACTGGGGCAGAGCCACTGCAGGACTGTTGGTCATATTGTCACCATATTGTTTGTGTGTCAGGGTGTTTGTAGCTGACTCTACGATCAAAGGAGCAGGACAGGGCCTGTTTGCAAAGACAGACGTTGAGGCTAACACTGTGATGGCTTTTTACAATGGAGTACGCATCACACACTCCGAGGTATGATACGCACAAACACACAGCAAACACAGAGTACAATTAAAGAAAGAGATCAGTAATAGCAATCATTCCCAACCAGGGGTTGATCCTCATATTGAGTCAGGTGGAAATAACCTGTTGCAGGCGAGCAGATGAGTCTAAATATGAGCTAAAATATATGGATAAATGGTTCAAATAGAAAGCTTAAAGTAATAGCTAAACAGTTGAAATATCTTACTTATCTAGTTAGCTTAAAGTCATTTTAAACAACTCAAATAGCTAAAAGTAAAGGTGGTTAAAATGGATGGCTAATAGTAACAGCTAAACTGTTGACATTTTTATCTTACAGTGACAAACACTTTACAAAGTAATGGATAAACAATTGAAATAGTTAGCTTAGAGTAATGGCTAAATTCTTTAAATAGTTAGATAAATGTAATACCTAAACAGTTAAAATAGTTAGCTTAAATAACGTAAACAATTGAATTATTATTTGTTTTATTTTATTGAATGCT
>NW_023339785.1:644052-647167 GCF_004916995.1 Morone saxatilis
AAACTTTACTTACTTACTTACTAAAAGCATTGGTAAATGATAAAATGTTCAATTGTCTACCCTTTCCATGTATCATTAGTTTTCTGTGTTTTGTAGAAATGAAAGCATTTGTCTTTTTCATAACTACGTGGACTCCTCAGGTGGACAGCAGGGACTGGGCACTGAACGGAAACACGATCTCTTTGGACGAGGATACGGTGATCGACGTCCCTCAGCCGTTTGACCAGACGGACAGATACGGAGCCTCCCTGGGTCACAAGGCCAACCACTCCTTCACCCCCAACTGCAAATATGACCCGTGAGTACAAACTGACTGGAAAAAATCACAGAATTACTGCTTCATAATTTGTGTACCAAAAACTGCAAACAGCAACCAGTGAAACATCATTGAATTAAATTTGGTCAATCTCCTTTCCATAGCAGCAAATAAAGACTGACAGTAAGTAAACAGCTCTTCTATTTCCTTACCATTTCCTACTATGAACCCCCACTGAGCTGTTAGCAGCTAGGTGGCTGCTAGTATGAGCCTCTACCGTCACAGAGAAACTTTCCAATTCCAAAACATACTGATGGCTATATCTTGAGATGCACTGAAAAAGGGTTTAAATCTTCAAACGTGCACACATCTCATGTTAGGTTTAAAAGAGCAAAACATTTTGATGAAAGTAATTGTTGCAGCTGCACGTGGGGGGAAAAGGCGCGTTGGAAGATGATGTTCTATGAAGTGTAGTTATGACGTGAGGTTATGAAACAAAGTTTTATGAAGGACTCAGCAATATGGATTTAATGAATATATGGATATTGATAAGATATTTTTCAGATAGTTATACATCATGATGGGGCATGTAAAGGCAAAATATGAATAACTGATTTATGTGGTTTTAAATGACAGTTGGCTGCGAATGTTTTATTTAGATAACATTTTTTAAAACATGAATTGAACATGAACATTGTTTGTCCGGCTGGGGAACTGCATGTCAATCCCAATTTCTCTCCTCTCTCTACTGTCGAATCTCTTATAAAGGGGTAATATGCCCTAAAAATACTTTCGATAAAAGAAAAAAGTTGATGTGAAGTTTTAGTGATGCACGGTATGGAGCCCATATAATAATTACCTGCTTCTAATGGCCGATACTGATAAGATAAACGATAATTTCACATTTTAGTTTTTTTAAAAGAAGTTCATAACCAGCAGTTTTTACACACCTGATGGTAAGAAAGAGATGTAAAAGATTGCATATTCCATAGCTCTCACTATTGTTAACACAACAACATTCAGATGTTCATAGCGCATTAAGCCTATTGATTGTTTTTCTTGTCTGAAGGGTTTTTATTTCTGTGTGGTGCAGGTTTGTCCACCCTCGCTTTGGTTCCATCAAGTGCGTCCGAACCTTGAAGGCCGTGCAGAAAGATGAAGAGCTGGTGGTTGCCTACGGTTACGATCACGAGCCGACAGGGAAGAATGGCCCCGAGGCCCCTGATTGGTACAAGCAGGAGCTGATGGAGTTCCAGCAGAGACAGGCGGCTCCCGCTGGCCAGTAAGAAAACAGAAGAAATTCCTCAAGGACAATAAAACAATCCCCCCTACCTGTGCCACCACCTCACGAGACTCCTGCAGCATTACGACAGCTGATATCCCCCGCAGCTGCAAACCACACCGTACACATACAAGTTACAGTGCTTCGAATGGGATACTGCATGAGCAAGTCAGTATGAGTGGAGGTCCTGGAGATCTGAGGCCAGAGCGACACAAGAACTATGCAAGAAACCAAATGTTATTATAGGAGACATGTCTCTGGCCGGAGGTGCTGTTCTGTCTGATTTTCCCCCGTCCTCTTCATCACATATTACTCATATGAAAATCTTGATTTACATGCTCATGGTGCTTCTACATTTAGGATATGATGAAAAACTATTACCATTTTTCTCAGTCTTCACTGTCTATACCTCCACTTGTTTTCCACAGTGGCTGCAGTTTACTCAACAGGGCTCCCCAACAGGTGTTAACAGCACTATTGTACCGCACAGTATTTATCTTATTTATTGAAACTGTTCAGCTCACACAAAACTAATTCAGCTGGCCCGATCCATGCATTTAAAAAGTGTAACTTTATAGGCCTGTTCACATAGCATACAGTGTATATTCCAGTGACTAATAATATCTGAAATTGGTAAAGAACTGTATTTCCTTAGCTTTGTAGAGGCGATTTGTAATGTAGGCACTAAAATAATGGATGGTCTACCACAACAGGAAAGACCTACTGTGAGCTTGTTCCACTTTTCTAACCTAATTATGTGTTCATACCCTACAAAATAAAAGTCCAACATGAAGAAAGTCAATCGACATGCCTCGCTTATTATGATACAATTAGTTTGTGTGTGTTTTTGCCTTTGCTGCTATCTCAAACTACTATTTAAGCGTTAAAAATTCACCTGCATAAGTAGGGCTTTTGTGAAGTACAATTAAATTGTACAACAAATGAAATGTATGAAGACAAGAAAAAAACAAAAACCTTTGTGCTATGCTAAACAACTAGAGGAAATTTGGAACGTCTGAATAATCTAAAGGATTTTTCAATATTTTCATTTTAACATAAATCCAAAGTTAGTACAATTTGGATTTCATGCATGTTTTTCAAATACCTGGTGAGTGCAATTCTGCTAATTTATTTTTGTACTTTAAGATCAGATTTTTCTAACGTAACATTTGTTATTTAGTCCATTAAGCACAGCGCTAGGATCCTGCACCAACATTTCCAGGTAAGTATCTGGATTTAAAATCAGCCTATGGCCTGTGTAATCAGGGGTGTGTCCAGAGGTGTCAGGATCAGGTAATCAATCTTACTTTTATGCCGGTTTTTCAAAGCAACATTGGACTGGATCACCCTGATCCAGATACAGTTTTCAAGATTACCAAATCCGGATTACCAGTGCTCTAAACAACATATCACAATGTGGGCTACCAGCTATGTAAAGAACAGGTAGAAGAGCCAACATGGGGTCACTGTAAGTGTTTCTGATTTTGAGACAAAACACAAAAATAACATAAACATCCACTTCCATTCATAATTTCTTCAACACTGCTCATTGCAAAACAAGATGTGCAATTGAGCGT
>NW_023339785.1:647267-650251 GCF_004916995.1 Morone saxatilis
TCATGGGGACAAGATCATTTTTATTTTTATTTTATTTTTACTTTACTATACTGAAAGGCTTAATTGGTAGCCTATGTTTACTTTATCTACTTTATCACTGTAACGGTTAAACAAGTCAAGTGCAAAATATAAATAAAAGTATATACACTAAATGATTCCTTATTTCCCTTTTGAATAACCCATTTTCAAGATTTGATCTGATCCAATCCGATCAGCGTACCTTTGAACAACTGGCCCAATGTTTCCATATGAAATTGAGCTACCATGCTAGCATGTTGTGAAGGGGGCAGTTTGTTATATAAATGTGTTCCTCTCACCCAGTGTATTTGAATAGACCTCTGCATACTGGGGTCCATAAACAGTGTTGGAATTACATCAATTGTGAATGACTGGAAAGCTGAGACATATACTTCATGCCACCGCTGCATAAGTCAGTGCCCAACTTGTGCCACCTTAGTCAAAAAAGTCTGGACACGGCCCTGTATGTAATGTTATCCATATGTTAAAGGTTTTGAAGCATAAATTTAACTCTCAGTCACAAATCTGCATATTTGGCTGAGGGAACCACTGTTTCTCTATCTGCTGTTTAAATGGTCTGGAAATACGCGGGAGTAGTGGGGCCGGGCTTGGCACCCTGCGAGTCCATGCTGAGGGCAGTAAATGCCCATCCCTCCCTCCACCTGCTGCTGCTCAGCCAGGTTAATGGATAAACTTTCTACCTGCTGAACCGACACTGAAACCACACAGCAGCCCGGAAGATACACACGACCAGAGAGGAGTACAGTAAGTGCGGCTCTCTGCGATGAAAACAACTTTATTTTAAGTTTCAGAAACATTTACCGCCGTTATCACCACCGGGACTCATGTTTTTGACACAGAAAGCCCACAAACCGACACCGAGCATCAAGCTAACCTAACACACCGGCTAAACTTCAGCCGTGACCGGGGACAGTTCGGGACTGGCACCAGGGGACATTGTAGCGGGTTAATACCTGGACATGGACCGATACAGGTACTTCATTTTCAACCAGAAGAGCGTGCTCGTCCTCGGTATCCTCCAGATAGCTTGTGCGGGGCTGTGTGTGGTGTGCGGGTTCATGGACGCTGTTTTCCGCAAGAATACCCCGCTGAGTACCACCAGGACGCCGGTGTGGGGAGGACTGGTGAGATATCGATCCTCTATCAGAAACTCTTTTCAGTTAATCCATGCGGGCTGGTGAAAGCAGCATCAACACGTACGGACTGGCCGTTCTGACCACCGATAGTGTCCGTGTGGTTCTTTAAGGCGAATAACATGTTAGACAAATTTGGCAGCATGTTGGCACTAAATTGGCTGAATATTGAATGGAGTTTGGTGTGAACCTAATGTAAGCGATACCGGGCCTTTGTTCCTGCCTGCTGCCTGCCGCTGTCATTTCATTCAGACCACTCTCTCCCCCTTTAGATCATGGCCTCTCCAGGTGTTCTGGCGCTGTTTGCCTCCCAAAGGAAGAACTCAGTACTGGTGAGTGTATCTCCACTCTTCATGTGTCTCTCTCTACTTTTTTCCCGAGGACTTTTCCCCCATTTTGCCTCTTTTTGGATTACCTTACTCAGTTCCCATGAGTAGTACAAAGGACACTATTCCTTGTTGAGATGAGGGATTGGAATTGAGAACCGGTTCCAATGTCTAATCCATCAGAATCGTACATGTTATCAGTCCAGGTCCTTTTATGGATGCTGTATTTTTCTGACAGTTGTGCATTTCAAAACAATGACATTATGGTTTCACAATTAATCTAAATATGATCCAAGTGGCTCAAGTGCAGTATGCAGACAGTACGAGCTGCAGTGTTTTAACTGTGTGACAAACAGCATTATGATGTAGTGCTGCAGAGATGTTCTCCAGACACAGACCCCAACAAACGTCACAACATTTCCACACTAATGGTGAACCATGTTGCAACGTGTCAAAATAATCACTTTGTGTTTTTAGTTTGGCAAAAATGACAATGTATGCGTGTGTAAGAGAGTGTATTTCTCTATTCCTGACTGTTACTAACTTTAATTCCTCAACATTTCATTCTGTATGTATGTAGTCCACTGGGACATTTCAGGGGTACTACACATTATAGAGATAAGCCATGTCTTCCCCTGCTAGAGTCCAAGTATTGCTGCTGTAGTAAACTGTGATAATGGAAAGCAAGTATCAAAGAAAAATGTTGGAACTTGTGTCTTCCAATCATTTATCACACTGACTAAGATCTTATGAGTCTGTTGCAGTTAAATTAGCTGATTAAACACACAATGTGCCGACCTCCGTCTGCTGACTATGGATAAGTACCTCATACAGCCCCACTACAATAAATCCAAACTAACCCTGTAAGGTAGGAGGAATGTGTCTATGCACACCACTGCTGAGATAAGGTACAACACTCACATATTTAGTGTTTTGTGTATTGTTGAAAAGATTCCTTTAAGAATATTACAGGAATTAGATGAAAATTCCACAAGGATAATCAGAAATAGTTATATAGAATAAACTCAGTGTTAAGTATCTGTCTGTCTGATTCTTTATACATTCCTTTTTCAGAGTCCTGATGAATTTTCTATGTGGGGGAAGTGTAGAAAGAGAGTAGAGAACGGCATGTTTAACTACTGTTTAATGTGGAACCGGTTCTCACCTGCGTGACCGCGGCGATACAGTTCTGATACTGCTGCTCGGTTGGGCAGCACTGCCACTCGTTCGTGGTGTTTCTACGCTGGAGTTTGACGTAATTTAGGGCTGCATGATATGGTAAAAACAACATTTTGACAGATGTTGCGATTGCAAAAAAAATGATGAAAAATGATTCATGATTAGTGTGGGAATTATTTTTGCATCACAAATTGAATTTTCACAAAAACAAAAAAGATGTAAAATTTTGGGGGCTCTGTTCTAAATAAACATGTTGTCTTAAAACAAGATTGGTAGACCAGGGCAGCTCTGCAGCTCTACAGTACTT
>NW_023339785.1:650278-650533 GCF_004916995.1 Morone saxatilis
CTTTATCAAACAAATTGCAGCTTCCTCCCATTTGCATGTTTGAACCAGGCCGTAGTGCGATGTCATAATATTGCGATTAAATGTTGAGCCCCACGAACCCGACTTCCTGTCCCTGCAGGTGAGCGTGATGGTGGTGGCAGCAGGACTCTCCTGTGCAGCTGCACTCTTCATATCCGGTTACTCCTGTCTCACTCTCACCTACGGAGAGGAGGATGAGGAGGTCTTCCACCGCCACGACAGTCCTGAAGTGGTAAC
>NW_023339785.1:650651-650776 GCF_004916995.1 Morone saxatilis
CGTGTAGATGCCCTGTGTTTTGTGTTTGGTAAATAATGCAGCCCTTCCTCACAGACTGCAGGTTCATATCTGAACTTCTAATCAGCAGCTGGGGCTGGTTTTCAGTATTCCAGGACGAGCATTGC
>NW_023339785.1:650876-657742 GCF_004916995.1 Morone saxatilis
ATGGAAGTGCAATACTAAATTGGCCATTGTTTGCAGCACTAGCAGTGAAGCTTGAGGATGTCATTCTCAGTCAATCCAACAGAGAGCAAGATATCTCGAGAACTACTGGCCAGACATCAATTATAATTGGTATAAATATTGATATAGAGAAGATGATTCCTAATGATTTTTGTGACTCCCTAATCTTCTGTATAGTGGCCGACTGCCCTTGGACCAACACTGTGTGTGTCTATATGTTGAAAATGAATCTTGTAGTCAACCCCACCCACAGAAGTATGTCTGGGTACAACCCTGGTGGGATCTGTTTTAAAAGGTCACACTGAGCTCTCTGTTCTGTACAACATCACCGCCATGACCACCTACCACAGGTCTTTATACACGCTTTGTCTCTCTGCTCAGACGTTTGTGCTTCATCGGATGGTGAAGGGGGCCAACGCCACCATACTGCTGACCTGCACCATCAGCCTGGCTCTCTCCTCTCTCATCGCCTATGTGGGCTGCCGCAGTCTTCCGTGCTGTGGCTGCTATGATGCCAGAACTGGATTGGTAGGGAAGAACTGAGTCACCACAAATAGCCTTAATATGAGCAAAAGCAATCTAATCTCCATTTTGATGTACTGTACTGATGCTAAAAAGAACACTAGCTGACTAACTTTTGATGTAAATTAGCCAGCTTGTTAGGTAGCCGCTTACTAACATTAGCTCACTTAAGATGAGACTTTTATCTTTTAACCATCTTGAAAATGTGGTTGTCTTTCCACCATAGACAAGCCCACCATGTAGCATATCTTAAGTACAATAAAGGAGAAAGTTGACCAAGGCTTGCTTAACTCTTATTGGCTCCCAGAGCAAAGATGCAGGGCTTGGATTTCTGACATTGGTATAGAAAAGCAGCTTTTTATTTCTAGCCAGCAGTTTTTTAAATAGTCACTGCTGGCTTCTATCAGTTTTAGCTAGCTTGCTATGTAAGCTAATGTTAGTTGACTTGTTTTAAAACTACAAAATCTTTTAACCATGTGATGACTACATACATGTTATCATAGTAAGAAACCTATTTACAGAGCAGCCTCAGAATTGAGCTTCAGAGCAATGTTTTAATAGAGGTTGCTATATTCAGTATGAATAATAGCACATTTTCCTCCGTTGATAGTCGTAAAAAGTCCATTATCTGTACCAGATACTGTTTCAGCTGAGTACTCACTCAACCCCACCCTAAACTTTAATAGCATCCAGTGGGATGAGTGGATGTTCTCTCCTGAATGGGGTTTTTACTGCCATAATCTGAAACCCCACAAAATGTTGTAGTCAGCTGATGAGCCGTGACTACTAACATTAAACTAGAATTGCTGATTGAAAAAGGGGTTTAGCAGACAGTCAGTTGTCTTAGACTGTACTTCAAACACCATAATAAGAGATTCCTGTGATTAGGACATTCTGTAGTATATTGTGACATTCCTGTCAGGTAAGAAACTCAGGGTTATCATGTTGATTATTCTGAGAACCAGACTTTTTTTTCTTCCTTTAAACACTTTGCAGATAAGATATGAAAGGATGTGTTTTGTGTGTGTGTGTTGCAGGAAACGCTGGTTCCTCAGTGTGACCCTGGGGACACTGAGATGGTTTGCACTTGGCAAGGTAAGACTTGATGTTAAACATCATCTTTAAGCTAACCCTCGCCCACAGTTGCTGCTGATACTTGTGCGTTTGGTAGCGTTGAAGCCTTGCTCTCAGCAGTGAGCAGTCCCTTGATGTAGCTCTCCTCTGCGTCCAGCAGGAGGTGACGACAGGCTCTTCAACTCTCCAGCTCAGTCCACTGACCAGGGCACCACTGAGGAAGAGGAGGTTCCCTCCAAACTGCCTCCATACAGCAGACTGACCTGACACACTTCCACATTAGAGACTGGTCCTACACATTCCTGCTCGTTTCCTCCATTCCAAAGAGGATTATGGATTGTAAAGGTGTGCCTACATTTCTTATTTTTTGAAGCTGGACAGAGAGAAGGAATCTGAAAACTCTAAAGATGTCAAATTGGAAAGTTGTATAGAGATCTTTTCTGAGTTGCTGCTCTTGATTAGAACAAGCACTTTGGACTGTGGCAGTGTCTTTATTTCCTCTTCGACCAAAGATTTGTCGCCAAATTCATTTAAACCTTGCCAAAGTTGAATACCTGTATATGTGACCTGTGCCTATTTCCCTGTGTGCTGTGTGAAAGTAAATAGTGTTCTCAATATATAAATTCTAAGATGTTTTATGTGTATTTAATAAATAAAACCTGACTGAGTTGAGTGATTTTCGAAAGAGAGGTGACTCCACATTTTGAGATGTCCAAGGTAGTTTATTGCAAGGTACACATGACAAAACCATTGCAACTACTCGCCCCTAGCAGGTTCACTCACCAGTCCCTTTGTAAATTAATACCATTCTGTAATTGGATGTTTTTCTTTCTGGGCATTTGCAGTGAGAGATACAGTAGCAATATTTGCTGTTCATGGCTGTAGTGAAATAAAGTAAGGCAAAGGAAATTATAGCAGGACCCGGTGTGAAGGCGGATGGTTGGAGGGGGGTGGTATTTATCAAAAACAAAGGACACTTAAAGAAGAAAGCAGCAACCAAATCTTAAACAATAACACACCCACATGATGTCTTCCACTGTTGTCACATTACTGACAAGCCGCACAGCTGCAGATAACAGCCCGCGTCTGTGCTTCTAAGTCTTTTCCGTCCGTGTGCATAGCCTCTGAACAGAGTCCTGAGAGAAGGCCTTTTGGTTTGATTGACAGTCCTCATCCTTGAAGAAGACATTAACACTGCGGCGTTTGGCAGAGGAGCCACAGGACCAGCTGTGGCCACGACAAACATCCCTAACCACTAAGACAAAGCTGCAGTCTATGATGCATTATGGCATATGAAGAAGTAAACGTCAGCTGTTATCATACAATGGTGTTTGAGAGACATGCTGAATATTGTAGCACAAGCTTACATACAGGGTAAGTAGTGGGTTTAGGCATCCATGTACATGTGGAGGTGCACACTACTAAGCCTTGCACACTGAGAGGTATGTGTTTGATTCACTGGCTATCCTACACAGTACTAAACTCTTTACCAAGAGAGGGGAACGGCTAACAGACTATTCTCTCTAACTTCCTTACAGGTTCCCTTTGTGTCCTTTATGGTTAAATTAACAGACGATTCCTAGTTACATTCCCCAAAAGATGTGTTTAAAGATTCACCTTGAGATGTGAAAGGTCCAGTGTGTCACACTGAGGAGGATCTATTGACAGAAATGGAACATAATATCCATAGGTATGTTATCATTAGTGTGCAATTACCTGAAAGGAAGCATTGTGTTTTTATTAGCTTAGAATGAGTTTGGCTGCTAGATGCCGCTGAATCCTACACACTGGTCCTTAAACATCACGCTGCCATTATACAGACTGTTAGCTCTGCTGCTGCATGCTAACAAACTGAGCTAAACAAGCATTAGCCAGCCACAGCTCTCAAAGTGTTTGTTTTCTCTGTACTGGGTCATTTACTCCCTCCGAACATTATTCACAACTGTTACTGACGGCTAACGGCCAGTTAGCAAGCACATACAGTTCATCCAACCATTGCATTCTGTCTCATAACACTCTGCCAACCACTGCTCTATTGTGGGGAGTTTATACGCTGACAGAGGCTGATTTGTTAGCAAAAGGTTGCTTATGTACTCGTCCAGCAGTTATGTAGCAACATTATTAGTCCTATAAAGTCCTGTTTCTGGCTGACTCCTGAGGGAAATAACCGTCTCTTTAGCTGCTCAATGCTCCTCGTTGTTCACAAACTAGTCGCTAACTGTGACTGTCAACTGTTTGGTGCTGAGCAGGTAGTGTACAGCGGGGTTTTAAAGCTTTTTCCCAGAAAACAGCTGCCTTCTATGGAAGCCCATTTCCAGCCACGAGAAACATCCTGAAAATACTCACTTAGAATCTCAAAATAATGACTTAATCACAAAGTCATTATTTTCAGATACTAAATCAAAATATTGAGAAAGTTTCTCGTTATAATGACTTACAGAATCTCTTTTTCCCCCTTCACATTGGTGGAAATAGGCTTCCACGGCCTCCTACCACCGACAACTCACTGTAAAGCTCAGTTGAGGGGAGCTGTAGATTGCGGTGGTAACTCTTTGTAGGTTCATCACAATGAGCGCCTTCTTTCACAGTCACATTGTCATGACACATTGTTATTATAAAAATCGATTATAGGGGCTTTAAGTTCTTCTGGTAATTTATGTTGGGACAACCAATTCCATTAGCAGACATTAACAATAACACTGCATGGTGTCTTGACTTTGATGGCTGAAGTGTTGAATAGCTTTTTTTGTACTGATGCATTGATTCAACTTTTTGTCTCCTGATAGAAAATGTTATGTAAAAATAACTGTCTTGAAGGGACATGAAAATGCTAGCAGTGGCCAAAGACGAGGGGTTTCTACTCATCAAAAAGCTTAAAAGAAGATGAGTAATCACTTAATGCAGATGGATTGGGAGATGTCCTTTCAGTTGAATCACACTGACTCAAACCTTACCAACTACCCCTCAGAGCCCCACAATGTTTTTTAAGCAGTATGAAAACGGAAACTTTTTTCCAATCAACTACAAGGTCTGAGTGAGCTTGCATCTGCTACAAACAGAACGTGGATATGAAAGAGCTTCCCTCAAGACGCAAAGCCCGTTTCTGTTAAAGAATCTGTTTTTGGATTTAAAGCAGCCAGACTTAAATGTGCCCTGTGGAGTTTTTGACGCTGCTGACAATACATTTTCTTGTCAACACTATTCCACTGACGGACATTTGGTGGTGATATGATACATTTAACAGTGTGTTAGCAAAGATAGCTAGCAAACATAAGTATTAACAGTGCAGTAAATGTGGACGTTGTAAACCTCCTGTCTGTTCTTGCCGTTTAACACTTATTTTAACAATAAAAATATCGTACAGGCCCTTTAATGACGCTGGTTTCATGAAGAAGAAACACATTAGTGTTAGAACTCCACAGGGCACCTTTAATGAAACGGCTGAGCTTAAGCCAAATTGAGTATCGCAAATTGAGATGAATGCAAACACAAATTACAAGAAGGGGGCAGTTAAAATAACACAAACACCTTTAAATATAATACCGTCTATACTACACTGTCACAGATTATGGCCTAAAATTACAAACAAAATGGCACAGGCTGTATTTTAACACATTCTGCTTCCCCCCTGTACAAGTCCTACCCTCCCATCAGGCCATGGTAAAACTGTAAATAAAGAAATGTATGGAGCTTAAATTATTGAGTTAGACTCAGTTTTGGCCCCTCACTCAGGATCATTTCCATTTTGATTTTGGCATCCCTAAACAACAACAACAACAATCTATAAATTCTATCCCACGACCATTTCAAGTAATTTATAAAGTTAAGCAAGCATTAAAAAAAAAGTGTCCTCTTGAGACATTCATCTATGTGTTGTGCTGATTATGAAGCTAGAACCGTTCTCTCTCTCAGCCTCTTCCCTCTGCCCCCTTCCGTTTTCAATCTCTTTGTGCAGCCTCAGGCTGAAGTTCTCTCCCTCTTTCCCTCCATTTTTCTCCCTCAGCAGCTGCTGCAGCTCCAGCTCCTGGACCCATCTCCCCCATCATCCCTCCCCCTGCTCAGGTTGATGGTACCCCCTGATCCCTCGGGTGGCTGGCTCAATATCAGAGGCTTCTGAGACTTCAGCTTGTGGGCCACCGTCATAAAAATAGCCTCAACGTGGTCACTGTTCCCTCCGCCATAGTTTCCGTCCTGGCTGTTTGGGTTCTTTGCGGACGTCTCAAACACAGGCATGGAATGGGCGTCGGCAAACTGTTGCGCCACATCTGTGCCCACCTGGATGGAGTCTTGGAGGTCGCACTTGTTTCCGACTAGAATCCTGGGTACCTCTGTACCCAGTGCATGCTGCTTGCACTCCTCAATCCAGGCTGGGAGGCTGCGGAAGCTGGCAGCGTTGGTGACGTCGTAGACGAAGACGACAGCGTGCACGTTGCGGTAGTAGTGCTGCACCATGGACTTCCTGAAGCGCTCCTGACCTGCAGTGTCCCACAGCTGGATCTGTGGGGGCACAGTGTGGAGATGGATCAGCGAAAATTCAATTCAATTCAATTTAGTAATGATCGGTGACGATCATGAAAAAAGACTGATGGACATTTGACAGCACAGCAACTAATGGGGACAGCGAGCCACCGGAAAACAGCTAAACTGTAGCAATAATAATACTTAATAATAACTAAAATAATAATAACGACAATAATATTCAGTGTTTATTAGCAATTCACCTGATCAGCCCCTAACTATTAGGCTTTATCAAAGGAGGAACATCTTAAGCTACTCTTAAATGTGCGAGAGGGTGTCTGCCTCCCGAACCACGACTGGGAAGCTGGTTCCACAGGGGAGGAGCTGGTAACTGAAGCTTCTGGGCCCTCCTGTTCCTTACTTTTAGAGACTATAGGGAACCACAATAGCCCAGCATTCCTTTGAGAACGTAGTGTTCTAGGAGGGGCAATATGGTACTGATGAGCTCTTTGAGATTATTGAAGGCGGCCTGACATGAAGAGCTTTATTAGGTGAGGAGGAGGATTTTAAATTTATTCTAAATTTACAGGGCGAGCCAATGCAGAGAGCTAGAACAGGAGAGATGTGATCTCTTTTCCTTAGTTCCTGCTCAGTACCTTCGTGCTGCAGGCCGTTTTGAATTAAATTGAGCCGTTTTTAATGCACTTATGTAGGGCAACCTGCATCCTGATAATAAAGATCGCCAGATAATCCAGCCTAGAAGTAACAAATGCATGGATTGAGTTTATCTGCTT
>NW_023339785.1:657767-672009 GCF_004916995.1 Morone saxatilis
TTCTGCAAAATGGATCAGAAGACCTAAGAACTGTGTGTATGAAAGCCTGGTACATCTTCTTTCTCTTCGATAGAGCTCCATTGTTGTCCACAAACTATTAAACACATCAGTGAGCCACACTGTTGCACTGGGTGACAACATATTGTTGGGTTGGGTCTTTTTCATGGGATTTGTTGACAATAAGAAAAATATAGAATAACAAAAGCAACTTTACACCAAACTCCATTCTAAACGTACTATGTGTACATTTAAATACACTTCTGTTGATCTAATAACAGTTCCGAATTTACAAACAATAACAAACAAATTAAAATGTAACCTTTTAAACGTTTACATTACCCGGCTTTAAATGTGGGCTGATAAGCAGGGTTAGCTGTAACAGTGGTCATCTAAATGACCTTAAAGGGACGGTTCACACCAACCTCAGAAATACATACTTGCTATTTATCCATCGAGACTGTTTCAGCGTGAGTTGCTGAGTTATCAGCCGTGGCTGGAACTACACCTTCCATCTGCAGCTGAACATTAGCCTCCTCAGAGTTGAGGAGGACGCCATTACTGTTTACATACTGTGCGGCCATCAGCATGAGCCTCTCCTTCATGAGTAGACGCACGTTTCCTTCTGTGCAGTAATACATCAAAATAAAGTAGTTCCTACATGAAACTGCTCACAACAAGGCCTGGTTATTATCTTCACTAACCAGGTCATGATTTATGGAAAGAGACATTGCTGTTGAGTTTCTGAAATATATTTTTGGTGCTTTGAGCAACACAACTGGTTCCATTATATTGGAGAAAAAAGGCAGATATCTCCAAAACTCAGCAACTCACACCAAAACTATGTAGCTGGATAAACAGCACTACAGGGAAGAGGAAAATTATGATTTTTTTGATTTGGGGGTGCACTGTTCCTTTAATGGTTTTGCATATAGGGGTCAGTGGAGCATTGGGAAAGATATGGCCTGGAGAGTGAATACACAGCACTCCCTCATCCATCATTATCATATCCCTATCCTGCCCTTGAGCAAGGCATTCCACTGCTGTAATGCACTGTTGATGAGCAGACCCTGCCACTAGCTGTGAGCCCACAGGTTTCTGTCCCAGTGTAACGTTGGTCCCTCTCCACACCAGGACCCCCCCTCACAGAGATCCACATCGTCTGGATTACATTCACACGGCTTTTTTTAACAGTGTCTTGTGTCTGCACCGCACACCTTGATTTTCTCCCCGTCAATCTCGACCAGCCTCTCCCTGAAGTCCACCCCGATCGTGGCCTCGGTCTTCTCGGGGAACTTCCCGGCACAGAAGCGGTAGGTGAGGCAGGTCTTCCCGACACCCGAGTCCCCGATCACGATGATTTTGAAGATGCGGGTCCTCGGCGGCGGGAGAGTCAGAGAGCCGGAGAATTCAACCGACGACCCGCTCTCCGCCATATCACACCGGCAGCTGGACGTTCAGCGGGAGGAAGCCTTCCACCGCAGCAGCAGCTCCTGCACTAACGTCAGCCGTCCGCAGCCGCCGTAACACCAGGTACAGCCAATAAGAAGCTTCTGCGAGACCCGCTACCGTTCGTTATCAAAACAAACGTGAGGAAGACATTTATTCGACGTCCCAACGCTGCCAATACCCTCACTCTTCCTCTGTCGTTAACAAGTGCATCCCGGTCAACACTCCCAGTCCTCCGCTGCGAAGCCACGTACAGTGTTGTTCGAGGAAGTCTATTCTCGCGAGATACAGTTCATGTAGCATTCGCTGTCCCGTGGGAAAGAATGTAAAGGCCAGCTTCGTTGAAAGAATTAGATTTACTCCAACTTTCAGTCAGTAAATACTGCCCACCTCGGCTTTAGCAGTTTGTTAAGATCACTAATATCGAATATACTCACTTCAGTTCGCAGTTGCTCACTACAAATAAAATGTTAGCCTCTGCTTTCAGTTTCTAGTCAGAATTCAGATGATACTTGAATGTACCATTTATGTTCAGTGTCAATAGATAGATAGATATTTTATTTTAAAATATTTTGTTGATGCAATTGTCTGCCAGAAGGAAAACAACCAATCAGAGGCGAGAATGATAGTTGAGTCTTATTCCCAGTTCGCCAAACACCGACGCTGGTAATGAGTCTCAAGAATCAACTTTCTTTAATTCACCAACCCAAAGCTTCTTTCTGTCTTTCTCGGCTCTGATTGGTTGTTTTTGTTCAGACCCGGTAGATTCTTGTCTATTGTTGAACTAGAACGAACAGGGGAACCTGATTTTGTTTCACAGATTATCTGTCTCATGTACTGTCAGGATATAGTGAAAGTTTCAGCAAATGAGACAAAAAGTTATGTTTATAAAAGTTACCTACTGCAGCTTTAACAGCAGTTGCAAAGTACTATTACATATGTTGACTTCTCACAACGTTTAATCATGGCTACACATTGTATTTGAGTATACATTCTGTGTATTAATAACCACACACACATCCACATCTTTCTTTGCATTTTAATAACCATGTATTTCAAAGACATTTGTTATTGTTCTGGATCCTTAGCCTGGGTGGCGTCACTCTGCTCAGGACAAAACTCTGCAGGAGAACAAGTAGAGGGATGACTATTAATGAAAGTCAAATGAATCCATCCATCCATATTTTCAACGGTGCTTATCATTGCTTTGAACTGCTGTCGCTCAGTAATCAGTATTCACACAAACCTCCTTGTTCATAGACGAATGCTGGAGGCTGTAGGAAGCCCAGGCACTTGGCCTGTTCCCTGGCATTCTCCTGGTCTGCCTGTGGCAACACATCTGTCTTTTCTGAAAAAAAGCAGCAGTTATTTCTGGATGTCCATTCAGGCTACCGTAGGTGAACAAACTGATAACGGCCTGTGTCTACCAGTTGGATTGTGGTATGCAGTTTTGAGGTGTTTGATTTGGAGACACTGACACGTGCGCTTTAAAAATTATATCTAACTATGTTTTAGATATTACGGCTAATATTCAGCTTGATTGAACCAGTAACCAGTTCCAACAATGGTTTGCATAATATCCCAGCAGAGGAACAAGATTATTTTCCTGATTTTAAGAGAAGAAGACCCCTTGCACAACAAGAAATTATTAATGTCAGATTAAGGTACAACTATTCTTAAATCCAGCTCCATTAGAGACCGAAATATGTAGTTTGAAGAAATTGTGTCTCATGGTAAGATATTTTTTGCCAGTTCTTAATCTTAGATTAAGGTACACATTCTTAGATTTAGCTCAATAAAGTGACCAAAATACTTTATATAATAATATTTTAATAAAGTCTATCTTAAAGAACTATATTTTTAATTAATTGTAAAAAGCACAACTTGCTTCTTTTTTTTTGTTTTAAGACATTACAGTATTTCAGTGGTTAGATTTTTATGCTAGTTTTAAGAATTCTAGCCAAGCAAAACTGTCTTACCCCAATGGCAGATTGTTTACTGACTTACTGATTTACTGACAGAAATCAGGAAAACATGTGCCAAGAAATGTAAAGTAGACTTAGGGTCCTTCAAATTTAATACTTAATGTTACTTTAAAGCTGCACTATTGAAATATTATTTTGTAGTTTGTTGTATCAGGAAATGACAAATAACTTAGAGGAGCAGGTTAGAGGGTTTTTCAGTTTTAGATACTGTAAAAATATATAGTATTAAGCTTTAGCACAAAGAAAGAAACAATCAAAGTGCTTCTTACTATAGAAAAGTAGATAAGTGCCCTGTTTTCCATCCCTTCTAACAGTGCTGTGACGCATCATCAGACAGTCATCACAGGTCTTCAGGAAGTCAACTTTGGATGTGGAATTATGAGCTGAGAGGAGAAGGAAATCAGACAGGTGGAAATAAAATGTGTACTGCATGGAGACAGTTAGCAATTCTGCAACTAATTATTAGCATAGAAAAGGAGTCTGCAAAATATACAAATATACAATCTGCAAAACCCAGCTGTGAAGTTTGTCCACCATTTTGGAAAATAGGTCACACCAGCATTTGACATCTTGAAATTTAACAGCTAATTCACAATTAATGGTTTCACTTGCAGGACCGAAGTAAACCCATGCATATTTTTCTCGCCAAGCTCCTTTTTTTATTAACTTTGACCCATAAATTTTGACCTTTCTTATTAGCTAGCTAGCTTATTAGCCATGTTGCAACTTTTGTTCTTCACACAATATACCTCACACACAGTTTGAGTTATAACGCATTCTACCTCTGTCTGACATGGATATCTCTGGCAACACTAATCTTTGGTCCTTTTAAAGAATAAAATATTCAAATATGCAAATTTTGTGACTTACTTGCTATTGATATTACTTACTGGTAGATGTGAATTGGATTGTGTTTCCAGCTACAGTGAAATTGACTGAATAGCGGGTGCACCCTTCACCCCTGGGAATGCAAAAGAAACACAAAATGTAGCACAATTTCTGCATTCAAACTGAGGTTAAGGTGGTTGTTATGAGATTGTATTAGGCAATAAACGTTCTTGCCTTTTAAAAAATGGTGGTGGTGATGGAGTGATTTTGTGTTTTGCCAATAGGCTCTCATCCCAGGTCATCAAATACCAACGCTGCTCTGTCACACCCCTTGGCGTCTCATACAGATGCACAAGGGAACCTTGAGCATCAGTAGGAGACACCTTTTTAACGTGTGGGTAACATGGTGAAACGTCACAGTGGAACAGAGTGTTTCTGCAGAGCTGGGCCACAATGATTACTGTACAAAGACACGCCGTTAGCAGTGATTCTGGTGAAACTAGATCATATTTTATGGAGAAAATATTGTCTGGCTTTCTCTCTAATGTCCTCTGGCTGCTCTGCCTCAACGTGGCTAACTGCTGCTGTAGCTGCTGTTAGCATCAAACCGAACGGGGCTCAGCAGCCTCCCAGTGAACACAACCTCTGAGACAGGCAGAGGACAGTGTGACGACAGCTATACCGAGGTGATTCGTGGACTTTCCAGATGGACTTGTTGCTAAAAGTCACCAACAGTTAGATTCTGCTAGTTAGCTCATGCAGCTAACCTCAGCTGACATAGCCCCGGCGTGCAAGGAGCCAAACCCGGCAATATTTTTTTACTAAACTTACTACTAATTTACTATGTCACCTGAGTTCCTTAAGGTTTTCTGGCATGTTCTGGTCTGTATTTGATGACGTGGGAATTTAAACCGGTTGGTTTTCTGCATTGCAACATAATACTGGAACAAGACGATCCATGGGCTGAATTTGTGTGACATTGCAATTTTGTCCAACCACTGAAAATCTGACCAATCATTGTAGTTTCTGGCTAGTTTCACCAATCATAACAGTCAAACTGCAACATGTTGAGCCATACATCACAAAACTAAAGATTTTATTCTCGTGGGAACAAATATTATGCAAATATAGTAATATTTTAAAAAGCCTAAACATTTATTCATATGAACATTCCACAGATATCCTTTACCAGCACTTACACCACAATGGCCTGTTTGAAAAGGACTGTCTGGTTGTCCTCTGAAGGGATAAATTCAATCCGGGAGCTGTTGGTGCTTTTCAGTTTCAGGCTGTAGTAGTCAGAGCTGCTCAAAACGTAGGCCTCATGCAGGATCCACTTCCCAAAGATCTAAGAAGAAGAAACATTCACTTTACTCCTCTGCTGTTGGAAGATGATTGTACTCTGGCCTCTGCTGCACCAGGCTACATTTAAGGACATCATGGTGCTAAATGCTAACCTTCAGTCCCTACAGAGTGTAATAATTCACAGGTAGCCCTGTTTGTTTTCATCTACTTCATGGGAGACAACCCTGCTTCCCATGGAAAATCTGTGGCTGTACTTTGCACTTTATCAGTAATGGGAAAGTTAACGACAAGTACAAACTGCATTTCCTTCCTTCTTGTGCTGGCTTTGCAACTTGCATGTGCACCCACAACCCTCTTCAGATAATCAATCACAACACTGATCAGCAATGAAGCTACCAGAAAAGACGTGAAAGAAAATGTGTTTAGCTTTTTGTTACTTCACTGTGATGTTTGAGCTTCATTCTGCTGAATGTGCAGATTTTGGCTAGGAGGCTGTTTTCTCATTCATCTGTTGAAGGGCGTTTCACTGTTACAGCAAGGATTCATTTCATGTCACCGTCAAAACAAATCAGTCACATTAGCTGGACTGTACACCTCATGCAGGCATATTTATAACAACTCACTACCAGTTAGTTCAGGAAAATACGTTTTTAAAATTTTGAAATACTGATCCAGGAAGGGGCTCCGTGATCACAAAAAGCTTAAAACAAGGGAGTTATTCTGGACCTGTTAATATGAAATATACACATAAAGGCAGCGTACCATGGGCAGCTCCTCAGCAGAGAGGGTTTTGTTCAGAAGGACACACTTCTCAGGAGTTGGAGCGGCTGCAGTCAGGCTCAGCAGCAGAGCCGCAGCAAACATCTTGGACAGGAAGTACATGGTGGGAGCCTGAAGAATGATCAGCACCCTGAGAACCAACTGTCTTGTGAGCTGGAGAGCGACAGGATCACTGTCTGATGTAGTTGATCAGATTGCCCTGCAGTTATATGCCACTGTGTGTGTGTGTGTGTGTGTGTCTGCCTGTCTCTCAAGGTTAGATCAATAACAGTTGCAAACCTTAAAGGTGGGGCAAGTTCTAGGTAATGTGATTCTAATCCAGCACACTTTCTATCAAATTCAGTCAGGACTGAGCACACAACACTAACTTGTTATTCCAGCCAGGATTTGTGTGTCAGGTAAAGTTTAATGACTTCAGCTTACTTTCTAGTTTGCCAAGATATGCTGTTGGTGTGATGTTAGCTGTAAGAACGGTGCATCACACACTACCGGATATTATTAATGACATAACATAACATGATTACTTAGTAAGTGTTAATATATCTATACATACTATATATTCTTTTAGATATTCCTACTATTCTGGATATTCAGAGGCCCGTTGATGCCAACTATTGAATCTTAGATTCAACTGGCTTGTTTGACTTGTAAAAGTCATTGACCGCTGGAGCAGATCTGGACAGGACCAGCAGTGCCATGTCACTGTTCTGTAACTGTGGTCATTGTCCTCATTGCAAGGTTATCAGTATGTAAAGTTGGGAAAAGTTACCAAAAAATGATTCATTTATTTAATTAAGCAGAAACATTGCAAAAGAGTTTTGGTATTTGTACAAAACACACATTTGTTGGACACATTTGTCTTTATTGTCTTACACTGCAACGATTACTAAATGAATAAAAGAAAAGTGAAATCAACCATTAATATTTTCACCAATAATGAAAATAACATTTGCAGCCCTCTGTTAGTTCTGTCATGAAGAGTCTTCCTTCCTACATGGGACACAGCTCTGTAAAGACAAAAGGGTTATATGTCAGTTTATTTTTAATAAATCACACTGAAAATCTGTCAAATTAGGTCTCTGCTGCAGCAAATGGAAATGGCACCATTTTTATTTATTTTAATTTAATGTGAGTTTTTCTTTGAACGCAGGCGTATATCTGAATGACTGGCAAGAGCTCCTTCTAAAAATGACAAGTTGTTGTATAAGGAGAACTGTGTATGATGTTCCAAGATGGCACCCCATTTGCTCCAGTGTAAGTTGCTCAATGAGTGCAATCATCATGGATTTACTTACCTTAGGAAAACTTAAATGCGATGATTCTCCAGCAACTTCTGCAGTTATAAGGAGCTTTTCTCTGTGATTCCTTAGTGGATTTTTGGATTTTTACTCACAATGGACAATACATGTTGAATCTAAAACTGTACGTCATGACTGTGTGTTCAGATTTGATTTAAACAGCCTAAATTAGCTACTTGTGCTGCCTATCACAGGTCAAAGTGGAGGACCTTCTCACCTTTGCTGGTGTCGTAGTGAAACTTTGCCGGCAGGGGAAACTTGAGGCATGCAGCTTGTTTCCTGAAGGTTTCCAAGACAGAGGCTGTCAGTGTCGTGTTCTTCCCTGCAGAGATCAGTAGCACTTTCATTTTCACAGAGAAGCTTTTATGATGCTAATTTTTTGTCGTTAGGCCATCATTAATGTTATTTATAAGAGCTGTACTTTTTCTTCTATGACAAGTCAAAATGTCTGCTGGAAAAAAGACCTAAAGCTGCCAGAGTGCATTAGTTGGTGACCTGCTCTTTTAATCCTCATACATACCAAATAAGTACAATCCTTGGAAGTCATTCTCTTTTGTGTAGATGTGCATGACCACACAGTCAAGGCAGGTCTGCAGGAACCTGTGGTAGGTATGGGCGACTGCAACTGGACAACACAAGCAGGGCCAGATTAATACTTCACTGTACCCTGGGCAACAATATTCAAGGTCCCCATCATCACGACCCAAGGATCACCATAATCTGGCAAAATACAGAATAAATTACAGTAATATACAGTAAATATACTCAATACTTCAATAACTGTCATCAAGTGCATTTTGATGTACAGATGTGCAAATGCTCATAGAACTACAAATGTACCACTATGTTCTCTTGTCAAGGCCACTCACTCACATATGATGTTATGAAAACAAAACACATCGGCATCAGTATAATCTGGCAAAATTGACCCACTACATAGAGAGGGAAGGAAGTGTCCTCCATTTTCACAAAAAAATAAATAAGCAGCCCAGCCTTGAACACAACACACAGATTTTAAGACAATATTCTTGAAACACTGAATATGTTCAAAGACTGTGTTGTGACAAACATTGTCAAGCCTGTTACACTTTGACCCCATTTTCCATCTTGCTGTTCATCATCAGTTGGTTTTACATGTTATTGTGTGAGTACTGGTGCATGTCTGTCACAGTGTGTCCTCAATGAGACAACTTACAGTGCAACTCCAAGACTTTGTCATCGATGATGGTCACATTTTGAGCAAATCTGAAGCATTGACTTTTCCTAAAAAAAGATAAAATAAGAGACTTTAGTGAGCCTGTGGGAAAACCATCCATTTGAGTGGGGGTAGTGTGTTTAGGCCATGGTGGTCGGGGCTTCCTGCGGTGAAAAAGATGAAACAGAAGCAACCTTTAGAGAAACACAACCCGGCGTCATGCTGCTGTGGCCAATCCGGTGATCAGACCGGTCAAACTGCTCCACAGTCAGCCTGAAATATCACTGAAACCGGTGCTTTCCAGGCAGGCTCCATGGACTAAACTATGACTCTCTCCCAGATGTGTCCTCGCTAGGTTTATTTTGCATACCGAGCTTCGGCGTCTGTGCCTGAATTTTGAACAGATGGTGGCGCTAAAGGAAATGTCAGGGGATTACCAGAGTCATTACAATTCATCCTCTTGGGATCTTGAATAGGTGTACCAAATTCTGTGGCAATTCATTATATAACTGTCAAGATACATCACTTAAAACCAAAAATGACAACCTCATGATGGCGCAACAGCAGTGTTTCTCAAACCCTTCTCCAGGTACCACCATTAAGACAGATTTTAAAATACAGTAGTGTAGGCCAACGACCCTACTCTACTTTACCTTCTCCCATACACCACCCTTCAACCATATCCACACACTCACTACACTACTGATAACACTGATGTACACATCTTGTATATCTTGTATACTTTGTTAGTGTGAATATTGAACTTGAATTTTTGGTTAAAACACTTTGCTTGTCTGTGTGATCTCCCTTGTGTTGTATGAACTGAGAGCAGGTTCATGACACTATCTATGAGGCAGATATTGAAACTAAATGGAAATGCAATTTAAAAAATTTAAAAATAATAATACATTTAAGTATTCTTACTCAATTTTGTAGTATTTTCATAGTATTTTACATTTTTAAAGGTACAGTGTGTAAGATTTAGGAGGATCTATTGACCAAAATGTAATATGATATTCATTGGTATGTTTTCATTTGTTTATAAAAACTGAATATAAGAATCGTTGTGTTTTTGTTACCTTAGAATGAGACATTCCATGGAATCTGCCACATTGAGCCTTCATGTTTCTATGGTAGCCCAGAACGGACAAACCAAACACTGGCTCTAGTTGGGGTCTTTCGTGTTTTTTGCAGACACCACAATTTCTCCTACACACTTCACAGCCTGTTTTCATTCCAAGGTCGGTAAATACAGATGGGAGTGGTGTTCAGTTAGTTGCAATCTGCGACTTCACCTTTAGATGCTAGACGATAGTCGAGAGGCAACTCATGTACCACCATTGGTACAAGAGTGCACTAGAGAAAAAGTCTGCCGATCAGAATCAGTAGGATTCATCCTCTGCGAACCATGAATGTCTGTTTCATGTCAGTCCATTTGATAGGATGAGTTGTTTCAATGGTGGATCAACCAATAACCAATAAATATCAACAAGTTGAAGTTTATGACACACTGGATTGACATTAGAGCCATTCTTCCTTATCAACCACAGCTACAGAAATATGAAAAGCGTATTCATGATAATATTCTAAAATGCAGGATATTTGTTTCCTAGATGGCTTGCATACCTGTCCTACAGATTAACTGTAAAGCAGAAGAAAATCACTGATAAGAGAGAAAAAAGACTACTTACATTGGTGCCTGTTGCGGCTGGGGTATCAGCCGGTTGGCCTGATCTAACACCAAGGTCTGGTTGTCCGCTGTTGTGTTCAACATCATCCACATACTTTCAATACTCTGGATGCTGTCAAAAAACTTATTATTGGAACATCCCTCGATAAAGATCCACTTCCCCAAGATCTGTTCAGAGTACAAAATGTAGGTATCATCTTACACTGGGTTTCACACCTTTATTAGTCAGATTAATTCAGGATTATTTCTAAATTAACTTTACATTTTGGTGAATTTACTGTTGATGGAAGCATTGTTCTGATCTATACAGAATGAGGGAGACTGTTGAGTCTGGATACCTGATGGAGGTCATTCACTGTCAGAAGCTGGGTCAGCTGGCTGCAGTCGTCTGTTGTGGATGCCGCCGCACTGAAGGACAGCAGAGAGACGAGGACAGGGGCCCAGTGTAGCACAAACATGGTGGACAGCAGTAGGTTAACACGTCAAGGCTACCCTTCAGAAATGAAGCGTCTGAGATTTATATGCGGGTGGCTCGCAGCACTTGCTTTAGATCGGGTTGATGCAGCTACGGTGTGGGGGTGTACTTTGCACTGGTGTGAAATTTGAACTGTGCAATCACCACTCACGGTACAAGGTTTGTATTTTTGTCATTCTGTAAACAGGGTTGTATGACTAAATGCAAGTTGGAGTCCCTGTATGCTACTCACAGAAACTGTCAAACAGAAAACAAACAAAAAACAAAAAAGCTTCACATGGGTCCAGGGAAAAACAAACAGTCTGACTAATCATTTATGTAATTGATTCATTATTAGCTTCTTGTTGTCCAGATTGCTCATGTTTTGTCCTTCTGTGAGGGAGCTATGTAACATCTGGTTTTAAATTATGTATTGGAAGACGGCAAACAGGACTTTAACTTTGGATGGAAATGTCATCTACCTTGCCGATGCCAATATTCTCTGCCGGTCTCACCTAAATTTAACGTCTTGCACTGATCCACTAACATGAAATCTGGTTGGCTGTCTACCATTTGCCTGAATCTGTGTGAATGCAGGATAAGGGAAGAAGCTGCTCTGTGGTCTGGTGGTATACGCTGTAAAATCAGGTAAGTTAATTTGACTCAAAAAATTGTTGATATGGATAACATTAAAAAAAATTAAGTAAAACTAAATCAATTTAGTTAGTTAAAAGGTGCTTAATCAAGAATCTTTTTTAACTTACAAAATAAATTGAGTTTGTGTTACTTAAAATCTTTGGTTTAATCCGTTTCAACAATGTTTCTGAGTTAAAGTATTTATAGTGAATGGCAGCAGATACTTCTGTACCTCTTGTCAGCAGGGTGAACAGGCAGTGTTTGGGGTGGGTACTGTCTTTTAGTATTCTTTTGGCTCTGTGCAGGCATTTCACCTTACCTCATCAGTTCACATGGAAAGTCCTGTTGCCATTAAGATACCTAGCCAAGAGAGACGATAGTGCAAATACAGAAATTGTTTGAAAAGACAATGGGAACACAACATTTCCAAAACAGGACCACAGTAACAGCTGACTTTGCCTCCCACTTTAAAATTTTGCATTAAAACATTATTTTGCATTTTTTCTGTATTTCTGTTACCCTCTAATGCCCTTTCTTTCCAAAACAGGCTCAGGCATTTAGGCTTAAAAGCTAACAAGGCTGTGACTGCTAAAAGTACTGTCAGGACTTTTCCACATGATGAACACAAAGCTGGTATGGAAGCCTGCCAAGAGTTGCATTGTAAATAAAGGTGTTAATTATGACACATGACAACTAGCAGTATGTATATTGTAACTGGATGTGTTTAGGGCCTATATAAACCATGTCTTTTTTCAGTCCAAGGTTCTTACTTTCACTGAACCGTTCATTTTATCCTGCAGCTGGCCTAAATATAAGACGGAAAGTACCTTTCTGCAAATGGCAGTATGTGTTCACATTTACTACAAGTCACAGATATCTTGGTAGTAGCCTATTGAATACTGACCTGTTCATAACTTTGTTGTGTCACTTTAAGTCAACTGACATTATCTACTGGACTTTACATCAGTCTACATCAGACATGAGATATTGAGTATGTCAGTATGCTCAGAATCACAAATCACCAGACGTGAGGCCAAGTCATTGTTTTGCAAGTAACAAGTAAGTCTCAAGTCTTTGCACTCAAGACTTGAGTTTTGAATCCTAAACAAGTCCTAATGTAGTCATCACTAAATGCTTTTTACCAACAGTATAAAAAAAACAAAATTATATTTTTCTCAGTAATGTAACAGTAGTTCTTTATGGTTCGGCAACTTGATTGGATGCTGTCGGATTGGATCAAACAAGTGGATCTGGGGAACTACCTGTCAACATGCTGGGAATAAATAACGTTAACATTAGTTGATTTGGGAAATTAATATATTCCTGGCACACTTTCTAATCTGCGGGTTTGGTGGAAGGTATTAAGTAGTTATGTCAAAAGGCTCAAGCACAGGTAAAGGCATAAGTCATTGGTGTTAAAGTCCAAGTTGCAAGTCATTCATTTTGTCAAGTTGAGTCATCAAATTTGTCAAATCATGTGACTCGAGTCCACACCTCTGCAAATCACAATTTCCCCCAAGGGACTTTACAATCTGTACAGCATAAAACAAACTCTGTGCCCTCTGTTGTTAGACCATCCATTCAGATAATGAAAAAGTCCCCCGAAAAACCCATTCAACAAGGACAGACATGCAAAAGATGTCCTGTGTACAGAATAGATCACATTTTGATGACAAACACACTGATATAGAGTAGTAGTAGTAGTATGTGTGTGATTTTGGTGTTTTGTGTGATTTGTATATTGTATGCACCAATGCACCAAGACTAATTCCTCGTAGGTGTAAAAACATAGTTGGCAATAAATCTGATTCTGATGAGTATGTGCATGTAACTATGTAAAAGAAATGGTTGTATAATATTATCCTGGTTCAGACTGGCATTCAATTTTTTAACTTTATTATTTAACTGCATTTAAAAAGAGATGTAATTCTAAAACATCCTTTAACTTTATTAAACTGTTCAAGAGAAATTCAACATTACTGTTCTTGAAAAGCAACCCTCAGTCTAAAGGTTTTTGATTTTACAGTTAACCCAGACATTTAAATGGGACCAACATTTCTGGGGGTAAAAAAGCAAATGTTCTTCTGGTGTTCAAATGACACAATAATCATTTTTTATTTATTCTGTTTTTACATGTATTTATTTTTGTATTCATTTATTTCTGTGTGTAAATACATGTATAAATACATAACTAAATAAACTAATTTATTAAAGTATCCAGCCATTTTGTACATCTATTCCGTCAATTTTTTATATTTTTATCTTTATTTATATTTTTCTAGCTTAATTGTGATTTCTATACACCAATGTACTGAGGCAAATTCGTCGTATGCGAAAACTTACTTACAATAAACCTGATTCTGATTCTGATCCTGAAAAAAGATATGAACAAATAAATACAGAATTACTGAAATGTTGCTGAATTTGTACATATTGTTAATTATGTTATCCATACCCTTCAAGAAGAAAATCTGTTTCTGGTGGTGTCTCTGTCCCAGTGACATTTCACTCCACACCACCGTGCATAACTGGACATACACTATAAATCAGGTCAATTTTATAATACAGAGATATGGGCTGCTAAGAACGTAAAGGTCACTAAGTGCCTTGCTCAAGGGCTTTGAC
>NW_023339785.1:672109-689635 GCF_004916995.1 Morone saxatilis
TCCATTAAAACGCTCGAATCATACACTATAAATCAGGTCAATTTTATAATACAGAGATATGGGCTGCTAAGAACGTAAAGGTCACTAAGTGCCTTGCTCAAGGGCTTTGACATGGTTGATGTAAGCAGATGTTACATACTGACTTCTATAACCATTCACTGCTCCCACCTACTGGACACCATTAAACTGACATCATTAGAATCTTTTAAAATATAACTTCTCAATGAATTCTGTTCTTACAAATGAAGGACAATAAATGACATAAGCATAAACAAATAAATGCAGAAATAAATTACTACATACATAATTAACAAATAAATCAATTTTGGTCATGAAGATGGCTATTTCAACATTTTTCAAATGTATTTCTCTATTTCTTTATTTCTGTATTTCTACATGTATTTTTGTTATATATTTATACATGTATTTATTAATTATACATACATAGATCAGTGTTGCAGCTGTAATGTCTCAGAGATGATACTGACTATTCACTGGTGGTGACTTCCATTACCTTCTGTCTATGGATAAACCATTGATCAATTAGTTGATTAATTGATTGACAGAATGCAACTATTTTGGGAATATATTCACTGTGTGTAATTTTTCAACCACAATTCCAAACATTGTCTTGTTCCTGCTTTTACTTTGTGATGATTTGTTGATTTTCTTCTGATGTGATAGTTAAAAACTTCACCTTGGGATTTACAAAGTTGTGATGGTATTTTTCACTACTACCAATACTACATTTTTGATATTCTTTAAGAAAATAAGTGCAACAGATGAATGGATTCAAAAAAGAACTGTTTGTTGCAGCCCTCAGCAGTACAAATACTTCTGCACCATTTTCTTCTTCTTTTCATTTTATGGCAGATTGCAATCATTTACTTTGAAGATGTATACTGCCGTCTACTGTCCTGGGTTTTACATTGCTAACTTTATTAAATCCTGTGATCCTTCAGAATTTCTATTATTGCTTTCTGTGCATCCCTTATCCATTCTACAGTTCTTTCAGGCATTCCCTCCATGGTCCACTCTGCACCATCACTGATCATGGAAAATAATGCTTACATAGAATATGTAAAGAAAACACACCAACATTTGTTCTTTATGAAATACAACCTGTTTGATTTTTCTTCCCCTTTTTGAATAATTTTACTGTTTCATATAATGCACTCTGCATTTGTCCAGTATCACCACACTGTGGGTCAAGGCCATTGTCTCTAAACCAGTGGTTCCCAACATGGGGGGCAAGACCCCCACTAGGGGTCGGCAAAGCTTCACGGGGGGTTGCAAAGCCTTTTTGATTTTAAGGCGTGTAAGAAAGCTAATTGAAAATATACACAGTAGGCCTATATCTCAGCATCTGGTTCACTTCTCTGAAGAGAAAATTTAAAGATAGATAGATATACTAAAGTTGTTGTTAAGTTGTTTTAAATTGTCTAATGACCAAATGCCAGGGACAAGAAAACACTGAATTTGTCAAAAAAAAGAAGCGTATTAAGTATTTATGATTGTAAAAAATGATAAAAAATACATAGGCCTAATATAGACAGAATTTTGCACAAAAAAAAAGTTCTTACAACAGGAAATAATCTGCTCAAAGTTCACTGAGTTACTGAGTTCACTGTTTGGGTTCATTGCACAGTTTTGAATATAATATGAAATATCCAAAAAAACAGAGCTCTTAATGAAAAAGGTCGGGAACCGCTGTTCTACACAGAATGTATTCCAGTGGAGGACAAAGGAAAGGGCTGCTCCCAGTTTGAATTAAAGTTGCTCCCTAATCTGTTCAGACAGAGATTTCTCAGGTGTGTATGGATATCCATATGAATGATCACTGCGTATTCACAGATACAAGCCTCTTCATAAACAATAGCAATATTTCATAACACAACAGGTACGTTCATTCAGCATCACTAACGTAATACACGTGAAACCCCGTACCCCCTGTTACATCATGACCTTCACATGCCCACTACGTGTATGCGCTCTATTCTGTGCATGATCACAAAAAGGCAAAAAGTAGCAGATATGTTTTCAGTTTCTATATCAAAAACGTTTCATATATCATTTGTATTATATATTGATAAAATACGTATATTTATTTCACAAATACTTCTATAATATTTCCTTAACTGTTTCAAAGCACTCAGGCAGTAAATGTGCCGTCCCACTCGGGGTCCTTCAGCGTTGCATGGTGCAACATGTGTTGGATAATTCCAGAAGCAGCTCCGCAGTTCCTCTGCTCTTCAGTCCGAAGACAAGCCCCGCTGCTGGACCTGAGCTCGACCTCACCCCGGGAACACCGTGTGGAAGTCTGGAGACACGTAGACACTTGACTCTTTTTAGCTAATCTTCGCTGTTCGACAGTTCGGGTCTGTTTCGACGTTAAACGCTGCGAATTTTCTTAAATTGAGTTAGCCTGTTAGCAGAGTGGTCAGAATGTTGAGTGTCGCCAGAAGCGCTTCAAGGACTGTCCCGACCACGACCTGTGTCAGAAGTGTGTCCTCTTTGATCAAGAAGGTGAGTTTCAGACACATTAGTAACCTTTATTACCTTATTAATGTTCAGCGTGGTTTTAAGATTTGACAAGCAGCCGGCTAGCTTAGCATGCTAACTGTTAGCTGGAGGCCGGTTTACTCAGTCGTGACTACCACAATGTAATGTGTAGTTAGCAGTCAGGAAGCGGTGTGCTTTATTAAACTGTAGTGATTGACACTAATGTTCATCGGTGTGACGCTGTCTGTTCATTGGTGGACTTCACACTGACTGATATATAACGTGAGGTTCTTGGGGCTAAGCTAACAGCCTGCATTGTAGTTCTTACCTGTC
The DNA here is from genome assembly GCF_004916995.1 of Morone saxatilis. Lineage (NCBI taxonomy): Eukaryota > Metazoa > Chordata > Actinopteri > Moronidae > Morone > Morone saxatilis. The sequence goes on from NW_023339785.1 coordinate 674,945, forward strand.
ACGCAGCTGAGTTAACTACGCGCTGCATCGTGTTTAGTTCAATAACTGTATGTGTGTGCTGTGAGACGGTGTAAGACAGTGTGTGTGCTGTGAGACGGTGTGAGACGGTGTGTGCTGTGAGACGGTGTGAGACAGTGTGTGTGCTGGTTCCAGGACTACAGTCGGATGAGTGACCTTCAGTGAGCTCTCCTCCTCCCAACATGCTGCAACATTTGTCACATGTTGTTCCACAGCTTAATGAACACTGTCACTGATCGTCTACACTGTTCGTTTTGCTCTTTTCGATGATATGTTGTCACACATGAGTCGGCAGCTGTCTATCAAACCTTTCACCGCCTATAGATTTAAAGGTGTATGGCAGTATCTGTCTGTCTATCTTAAATTCAGCTGTATTTTTTGCAATGTCATGTTAAATTAGTAACATGATTTTAATGATGTTGATGACACGTTGGATCCATTATATGTATGTGTATGTTATATGTTAGGTTACTGCTAAAACAGCTGTCTGACTGTTTTGTGATGTGTTCACAGGCATGCTGGAGTGGTTTCCAGCCAGATGCCCTCAGAGCTCTGTCCAGGAGGGACTATGCGTGAGTATGAGCACAAGCTGTTTCCTGTGAAATGCACCTTGAAAATGGGTGCTGTCGTTCATTAAAAAGTAGTTGATACTCTAGGATCACTTTCAGTCCACATTAGTGACGTTTGACCCCCAGGTTCTCATACAGGTTCTAATGGTGTTATAGGCTCCTGTTGATTGTTAGAATACTGGAGTAAAACGTGATTCATTTCTAACATAAGTGTGTATGTGTTGTAGGTCAGAGGCTGTCAAGGGTGCAGTCATTGGCATTGACCTGGGAACCACCAACTCCTGTGTCGCAGTCATGGAGGGCAAACAGGCCAAGGTGAGGATGAGCAGACACTTCACACGTCTGTCATGGACGGTACTAAATGTGCTCAGCTGATCAGGATAGGTTTAAGTCAACCTTTGTTGATCCCCAGAGGGAAATTCAGCCTTTCTCTCTCGTGTTTATTTCGTAATACTTACATCGTTTTTAAAACCTGTCCTCATCCCCAGTTAAGTGTCTGTGCAGTTACATACAGTCAAATGGAGTTGGGACAGAGGATTGGAAGATTGTGTAACAGACATCTGTAGCCCTCTGTCTCATGATTTAGAGACTAATGCCAGCTGTCCCTAGGTCATCAGATGACACTGATACATTTAATTTATAATATGCCCAAATCACACTTATTATTAATTACGAGACTAAATACAGCAATTTGCCTTAATTTGCACCTAGATTATGCAAAAGTGGAGTTGGTCATGGCCTAAATGTGCTATAGATGGTTAAAATAAGGCCCTTAGTGTCTTTTGGAAGTCTGTGTAGATTTTCCTTGATTACTGATTTCTTGGATCTTAGATACCGACTGATCCCATCACATGTACTCTCTGATGCCTCCTGAATCTCTTTGAATCTTGCCTACTAATAGATATATTTGTTAATGGTGTGGCTCAATGTTGGGTGATATAAAAGTAGGGATGCACTGATATGAACATTTTGGCCGATACCGCGATATCCGATATATTAATTTTGCTGTTATGGCCGATAACCGTATTTAGCCGATATCGAGTGTTTTTTTAAAAAACGTTTCTGAGATGAATAAAAATTTTTGTAAGACTGAAAATCATGCAAACTGAATATTTGAATGCCTTCCTTTATTTCAGAACGTATTTTACTTCCAAATAACAACGGTTACAGGGCTACCATAAAACATAAGTAACCCAACCTTTACCACCTTATCAAACATGCCAGTATTCATGGCCACATGTTTTCAGCTCTGTGCACCTCCAAATTAAACTCAAATCTGTGAAAGGCTAAATCAAATATCTAAAAAACATGTCCTGACTGTTTAGTGCACACTTTTTCAACTTGCACTGTAATTTGCAATCATCAATTCCATGTATTAATCATTTCCATTACCGTGTTGGTTATTGACCTGCTTTTGGGCTGTCCTTGCCAAATTTTTTGGTCTGGTCGAGTAACCTTACAACGTTTAGGCCAGCATTTCCATTTTTTCTCGCTCTTCAGTTTAACATCCCACCAAATCCTGTGCTGCCACCTGTCGCGTGCCCAAAAAAATACACATGCCAAATCCCCTCCCTCCCTCCCCTCTCCCCCTCCCCCTCTTCCCTCTCCCGCGACAACAAACAGGCAACTAGAGGATAAACATCGGTTGTGGATATCGGCCCAATTTTACTAATCGGAACCGATATCTGATATTAATGCCGAATATATCGTGCATCCCTATATAAAAGCATGACGCCATGCTCTGTGGAGCTGTAATATCAATAGCAGCAGAGGAGCATGTAGCAACCTTTTTTAAAGTAGATGTATGTGTTTTCTGTCACACATGAAAAATGTGGCCCCTTCAATTAAATACATTATCAGTCTGTCTTTGGTCAGTAAACAGTCAGAGGAGGACTTCCCCAACTGTTTGTTGTGACAACACTGCGTGTGAGAGCTCAGTAAACATTTTCAACTCTAGCTGTCATGTTGCCCCCCCTTAATTCGTGGTACCTAGAGTGACACTGCATCTGTTTGTGTCTGTTGGTGTTTGTTTGTCTTCATGCTGTCTAAACATCACTCACCATATTTGCTTTGCAAACTGAACTTTATCTTCATTACAGACAATCTTATCCAGTTTTAGTGGTTTTTACTTTAGTTTCATGGAAATAATGATCTTTATGTAAGACAAGGTGATTTTATTAAGTCAGTAATTAGTAATTAATTCATTGTGCTCTGAAAGCTATAACATGTAGAGATAAAGTGCAGTAGTTGGAAGATGGCCGGTGATGGCCCCAGTCTGAAGATTTGTTTCTGTCTCTCAGGTGTTGGAGAACGCTGAAGGGGCCAGGACGACTCCTTCAGTCGTCGCCTTTACAGCAGACGGGGAGCGTCTGGTGGGCATGCCGGCTAAACGTCAGTCCGTCACCAACCCCCAGAACACACTGTACGCCACCAAGAGGCTGATCGGACGTCGCTATGACGATGCCGAGGTCCAGAAAGACCTGTGAGTACACAGCTTGACCTCGTTATTTAAAAGGTTCTGCGTTCTTGCCTTTAAAAGTAATGTGGTTTCTCCACTTGAAACATTGATCACTCCTTCTCCTCTATGGGTAGATTTTATTTTTTAAATAATATTTCATTGTGGACTACTGAAAACTTGGACCCAGATAACTAAACCTAAAGTACATGTCTGAGATTAAAGTTAAATTTGTTTCATTAACAGGAAGAACGTCCCCTACAAGATTGTCCGTGCCTCTAATGGTGATGCTTGGGTGGAGGCTCATGGGAAAATGTACTCCCCCAGCCAGGCTGGAGCCTTTGTCCTGATAAAGATGAAGGAGACTGCAGGTATGACTGCAGAAGCACTGCATGAATCCGGCTAGTGTTGGTCCTCCCTATTGCGAGCGTTTGTCCCGGTAATGATTGCTATTTGTCTTACAGAGAACTACCTGGGAACCAAAGTGAAGAACGCTGTGGTCACTGTACCAGCCTACTTCAATGACTCTCAGAGACAGGTACACACACACACACACACTTACTACATGCCTCTCTTAAACTACAGTTTTATGCACCAGTGTGTATCTACCTAAGTAGAACCAGTCTGATAATTCCTATATTGTATTGTATGTATTCACATGAGCCCTAAAACAATCAAAATGTGTCATATTTCAGAAAGAACATGGCTCTAATGCACTAAACTCAGCCCTCCACCATGCAGCTGCAGGATTTTGAAACACTATTATTTGTTTCCTGATGTGCTCTAGTGTAAAGTTTCTGTGAATCTCCCAAAACTAGTAAATCATCTAGTCAGAGATTGTTTAATTGGGAGAGAGTCACTACTCTGGAGATTGCTCATTAAACATCTTTGATTTAACAGGAGAAGTGAGCACGTGCAGACTGCGGATAGATTGTCCAAAATATAGAGTTATTGGAAGGAGCACTTAAACCAAATCCACTAGTCTTATGATTAGATTATGAAAGGTGTAACTGTTGCCTTTCTAGCTACTTTTTTCCTGATCAGTCTGTCCACCTGTGGCATTTTTATTCACTTACTGTGGAATGAAATACAACCTTTCTACATCTACTTTTCAAAGTGACCCATGTCTCACTCATCAGACGTTCAGGAGCTTTGGAGGTAAATGTAAACTGTGAAAGGTATTTCTCTGAACGTGTCAGTGAGTCAGTGAAGTGCATGCAGTCAAAGGTAGCATGGAAGTTGTGGTTGGAGCATTTAAACGAGTGTCTGGGACTTACTTTAACATTAGTGTAAATCAACACATATCAACACAGCTTATGTTCAGTGCTCCGTTTTAATCTTCAAATGATTTGATAATAGACTGATCTGTGTTATCAGCTAAAGCAATTAGGGGCTGCTTATATAAGGCTGTAGAGGCCTAATATAGGATCACCAGTCACATGAAAGGTTTACACATCTTATTTTGTAAACCGTGTCACAGCTCTTGTCAATCAGATTTATTTGTCTTTTTAATATAAATATAAAATATTGGATGGCCAACGTGTCCAAAACTAAAGAGATGGCATAAGATATTAGGAATTATTCTCCAGCCGTCTCTCCTGTGGTCATTAATGATCAGGCTGTTTGTGCAGCAGTACAGATATCTTGGCACTGTAGTGGACAACGAGCTCGCCTTTGAGCTTCACGTGAACGCTGTGTGTTGGAAAACTCATCAGTGCATGTATTTTCATGGAAAGCTTCGAAGTTTTTAATTTATGACTTTCCACACCTGTACAAGGTGAGCTCCCAGTGTATCCTGGCTGATCCGGCCACCAGCTGTCTATCTGTCTGAGGAGTTTAAGTTCCGTCTGGCTGCTGATTCTGCCAAGATGCAGGACCAACAGACTTGCACTCATTTGTTCCTGCTGCAATTGGCCTCTTAAATAACAGATTTTTGTATGGTATTTATTGTTTATTATGTCTGGAGGTCCTGAGGTTACTATAGATGGCTGATTATCTGGAAATTTGAGATAATGAGCGTTTTTAAATGACCACTAGTGGTACTGCTGGCTGTACAACATTTGTCCTTCAGGGATAATAAAGACATCCTTAACCCAACATTCCCTTACGTGTGATGTATTTCTGTGACTTCCAGGCTACCAAAGATGCTGGTCAGATTGCTGGTCTGAACGTCCTGCGAGTGATCAATGAGCCAACAGCTGCTGCCCTCGCCTACGGCCTGGACAAAACCCAGGATAAGATGTGAGTAGAGAAGGACTACAGTCAGGCAAACACTGGTGCTTGATATGTCATTCTGTTTTTGGAGTTGCTGTTTTGTGTTGCCTGTGTTATTAAACTCGTATCTGTCTCCAGTATCGCTGTGTATGATCTGGGTGGAGGAACGTTTGATATCTCAGTCCTGGAGATCCAGAAGGGAGTTTTTGAGGTGAAGTCTACCAACGGCGACACCTTCCTGGGAGGAGAGGACTTTGACCAACATCTCCTCAAACACATCGTCAAGGAGTTCAAGAGAGAGGTAAATAATTCAGGTCTTTAGATACGCCCCTTATCTGTAGCTCAGTCCGCATTTTCAGGATTTCACGAGTGTTTTGTCTTTTTCAGTCCGGTGTGGATCTGACGAAAGACAACATGGCTCTTCAGAGAGTCAGAGAGGCTGCTGAGAAGGCCAAGTGTGAGCTGTCCTCTTCACTGCAGGTACACAGAACACCCTTACCCTTTAGTCAGAATACACATACACAGTTCAGATAGAAAATGCAGTCACTTAAACCTGTGTGCTCTTCACTCCCACTTATCTGAGATCATGTTTAGCCCTGAACCCACAGTCCAGCTCTCAGTCAGCTGTCCAGACTGTGTGTGTCTGGCTCAGTGTTACAGTGCTGGTAGAGAAGGTCCTGTGTTGTGCTTCACTGCAGCGGGTTCTGTTTTAGAGTCCGCTGCTGCTGAGCTGCTGCAGGACTCGGCCCAGTGAGAGTGGCCTGTCCTGATACTGACAGCAGGGCAGGCCTAGTACAGGGCCATACAACACCAAGTGAAGGATAAAATGATTTATGGACTGATGATGATTTGAACGGGAAACCAATAGAATGAAGCATTTGTGACTGTCATTGGAGGCGGTGTCAGACATTTAGTTACGGATCATGTGGAGTGGTGAAACCCAGTGTGATCACATTCTGCTCATTCTCTCTTCCAGACTGACATCAACCTCCCCTACCTGACCATGGACGCCTCCGGTCCCAAACATCTCAACATGAAGCTGACCCGCTCTCAGTTCGAAGGCATCGTGGCCGACCTGATCCGTCGCACCGTGGCCCCCTGTCAGAAGGCCATGCAGGACGCCGAGGTGTCCAAGGGAGACATTGGAGAGGTGCTGCTGGTCGGAGGAATGTCCCGCATGCCCAAGGTAACAACATGTGTTCATTTTGCCTTGAAAATCGTGTTCATTTCCGTTTGACAAGAGTCGTTGTAGAGAATGACAATCCAGTGTGAAGAGTGACATCTGCTGGGCAAAAGTTATATTACAAGTAATGTGGGTTTATTAGTGTAGAAGGTTTAAGCAACATTGTTAGAACACTAATGTTTAGCTCTTCTGGTTAGTAATGATAAAATCACACACAAGCACAAAACAGCAATTTTTACTGAAATATAAAGTAGTTAGCTTTTTTTTTTGTCAAATGTGTTTACCCTCTTTGTTGGGAGTAGCTTTCTGTGTGGCACTTTGTAGACTTTTATTTTAGAAATTGTGGCTCAAATGCAAAAAGAGAACCAAAGAAGCGTTAGCAGGCCATCATCAGTTGTAACTGAGTACACCTTCTACTGCAGTAGTTTGAATCGTACTTTCCACAGCAGAGGTTGCTTGAGATTTCAATAAAGGTTGTATAAATGTAACGTTCAGTTTGTCTCCACAGGTTCAGCAAACAGTTCAGGACCTGTTCGGCCGCGCTCCCAGCAAGTCTGTCAACCCCGACGAGGCCGTTGCCATAGGAGCAGCCATCCAGGGTGGCGTTTTGGCTGGTGATGTCACAGACGTGCTGCTGTTGGATGTGACTCCGCTGTCTCTGGGTATCGAGACCCTGGGTGGAGTCTTCACCAAGCTCATCAACAGGAACACCACAATTCCCACCAAGAAGAGCCAGGTACTTAAAGCAACAGTGCAGGGTGCTGTCAGGGTGCCCATGCATCCTGGAATATCTGGAAAACCTGGAAATTTAAAAACAAGTTTTCCATTCACGGAAACATCTGGAAATGACCAAATATCCTGATAATGAACTATGTTCTCCTGGAAAATGTTAGCCCCTCAAACAGATAACATTACATTCACACAACAAACACTTATACTTTGTCAAAAATGTTTTATATTGTAAAATAAAATAAATTCTACTCGATTTAAACAGTTATTTATGCTCTGCTGAGGCCGCTGTGGTCAGAACAGCCAAGCGTGCCACGAAAGCAAGCTAACGTGATGCTGACCACCATTGTGAGCAAGTGCTCTCCTGTATTGTCAGAGAAAGGAGGAAAAACTCCTGGGAAAAGACTTCTTAAAAAGAGTGGGAACCCTGACTGTTTGCCTATAAGGTGTCAAATGTGCGTGTGAACGTGTCCTAAAGTTCCTGTTTTTGCTCCCGTCCAGGTGTTCTCCACAGCGGCTGACGGACAGACTCAGGTAGAGATCAAGGTGTGTCAGGGAGAGAGAGAGATGGCGACGGACAACAAGGTGCTGGGTCAGTTCACTCTGGTGGGAATCCCCCCCGCCCCCCGCGGCGTCCCTCAGATCGAGGTCACCTTCGACATCGACGCCAACGGCATTGTCCACGTCTCAGCCAAGGACAAGGGCACGGGCCGAGAGCAGCAGAGTAAGATCCACTAACGTTGTAGCGTTCTCTTCACAGGATTGCTGAACGGAAGTCTTATCAGAATGTTTTTGATGTGTCAGCCTTCAGTGAGAATGAATGAATTCTGAATGCTAATGTTTATGCATGCTGCTATAACCACCGAGGACTAAACTGTTTCTGTACTTTCTTGTCAATAAGCCTGACAAAATGTCGTTGCAGTAAACAAACACGGAATATTCATCTTTAATTAAAAAGGCCTATTAATGAAATTAGTTTTGGAGCAGCATTTTGGGGATTTTGCTCCGTGTGTTCTGTCTTCTGTAAACTGTTCTATCACCAGTTGTACCAACGTCTGAGTGTCCTCTCGTCTCTCTGCACTGTCCTCAGTTGTGATCCAGTCTTCCGGAGGTCTCAGTAAAGACGACATCGAGAACATGATCAAGAATGCCGAGAGGTACGCAGAGGAGGACAGGAGGAGGAAGGTAAGGACCGGGAACGGTGCAGTGGATTAACATTCACATTAATGAGTTCTGTTGGTTCAGGACATTTCTGCGTATTTACTGTACTTCACTGATGTTTGGTCTGCTGTCGCCCCTCTAACTCTCATATTTGTTGTGCGCAGGACCGCGTGGAGGCCGTCAACATGGCTGAGGGCATCATCCACGACACAGAATCCAAGATGGAGGAGTTCAAGGACCAGCTTCCTGCTGATGAGGTACATCTTTATTTTGAATTCACTCAGATCAAGCTCGCTCTGTAAATGTGCTGCTTTGCATCGACCACCTTGCTTCATGGAGGAGAGAATTGTCGGGATACTGTGTGGAAACCATTGATGCAGCTCTCTGAAAGTGTTGGAATGCTGCCAACACAGCCGCAGACATGTCTCTCTAGTATGTGTTTGTGCCATAAAGACTGAACCGTCCTCCTGTGATGCGTTTATGCACGTTCCGGCTTTATTCGTTTCCTCTCCGCTTCTGTCTCCTCGCAGTGCACCAAGCTGAAGGAGGAGATCTCAAAGGTCAAGGATCTTCTGGCCAACAAGGACTCAGAAACAGGAGAGAACATCAAACAGGCGGCCACCACCCTGCAGCAGGCGTCACTCAAACTCTTTGAAATGGCCTACAAGAAGGTAGGAGCGTTAACAGTCAGCATGTGACCCTTACCATTGTTACTATTAGGTCTTGTTTGTGAACAGTTGTAGTGTTGGTTAATGTAAGACCATGTTTCCCAGAGACTTTGGTTGTTCATACACTTGTGTTATTGCTGTAAGAGCATATCTAATTATAGGACAGCACTTTTCCAACCTGGCAGCACTGAAGTGGCCTTTAATAATGAAGTTGAAACAGAGACAGCAGTGGGTTCAGTTGAAGGAGGACAAAGACAAAGCATCCTCTAATGAATTAACCAAGGAAATATTGTATAGAAATAACACACTGCCTGGACACACATTTGCTGAAGATGTAACTGGGTTCTTACAAGTTCTGTTTGGAAATGAATCAAAGTGTTAGTTTCCAGGTAAGGTCTGAAAATAGTCTGATCAATATAATCTATCGCTCATGTAAACCAAAAATCTTGTATTATTGGAATAAAACAATCCTATCATCATATTTATTTGTTGATGCCTTACTCTGGACATTAGCAAGCATTATGTAATTATGATCAAAACAGACAATCAAAGTTAATCTGAACTGCTGGTTAAACAAAGTATATAAATAAAGTCACAGTATACATTCATTGCTAAAGGACTTCTATAAACTGTTTTTCACTATTGCATGAACTGAATGAATAGCCCAGGCTTTTATTGCTTCAGTCACTGACTATATTTTGGCCCTAAACTCTTGCTGGGAAACCAGTGTGAATATTATTTGTCTAAAAAATGATACTATTGAATAATATATCAAATCAGGACACATGTTTCTGGATTCATTGATAAATGCTTTGAACAATCCCAATGTCCTGAAACCCAAAGTGATGAAATGGAACAAGTGTTTGTTTGACTGCAGATCATATGTGACTCAGATGTGATCTTTTGAATGATCCACATGGAATCTGATCTTTCTGATTCTGATTGGAAACTGAATTGACATTGTGTAAGATGAAGCGCTGCCAGCAGTCTGACACATTCTCTCCTCTAACGCACTCCTTCCTGCAGATGGCAGCGGAGCGCGAAGGTGGCGGCAGCAGCGGCAGCTCGGGCTCATCAGAGGGAGAGAAGAAAGAAGGCCAGCAGTAGACCTTTGCACTTGGATGTCTCACGTGGTTTCCATGACAACAGAGAACTGTCGGGGTGGGGCGGGTGGAAGTCTCGAGTGACAAGTTGAAACTTAGTCATTCTCACCGTAATATATTATTCTACTGTGTTTTGGCAGTAAAATACTCTAGTGAAAAGATAAACGTCAATGTACGCTCCTCCATGTCCTATGATATCCTGTCTGTTTGTAACTTAATTGTCTCATAAACAATGTATGTTTATTTTTACAAAGCTGTTAATTGAGGTAGTAAAAGTTCTTTCTTTGTCTAAGACATCATGTAGGTTTCATGTTTTCCTCAGCTTGTTTATGGCTCTGATCAGTTTGTTTGTCCCAGTTGAGTTCAGAAGCTCGTACCCTGTTTGAGCTCCCCTCATCTACACAGTACCATATTGTACAGCGCTCTCACCACGTATAGCTAACTTGTTCTAATAGTGTGCTCAGCAGCTCTGAGGTGGGAAGTTACTGCACAGGAATATTTAAGACTCTATGTCAGAAGCTTGTCAGTTCTCAGCTGTACTGAGTGCTCTCTAAAGATTTCTACACGGATGCAGGACTGCAGTAATGAGCTCTTCTTATTTCATCATCTTATTCCTGAAATCTGGTTCTGTTTCTTCTCATGTCCTCTGACATTTTAAACAGGCCTGATCAGGCCAGGGGACTGCATTCTCCTACTGATTAATAGGAGGCACAGAATATAAATATTGTGTGTGTGTGTGTGAGGATGGAATCAAGCTTTAGTTCATTTCTCATATTTGAAGTGTAAGAATGGCAGGCCTTGGTCTGTGAGAAACCCTGTGTTTCAGCTCTTTGCGTCCTCTTTTGTAGCGTTGATCTTGTGGAGGTGGCGCTGACTCCAGCTGAACTACAAAGCAGTCGGGTGAATCTGAATGTTGAAATTGAGGATAGAATAGAGGATGAGGCCTAGGTTTACTTCTCATTTCAGACAGACAGGTTGGGATGCAACAGAGCAGTAAAGGCCTGTGGAAACGTATGAGCCCAGCCCCGTCATTTCCCTCCAGGAGGAAGTTTAGTTGCTGCCATTAACTGCTCTGTGTTATGTGAGTGTCGCTGCTTCCTGCCTGATGGCGATCCCAGGAGCAAAGGCAGGAGGCAGCATATTGAATTGAAATAAGGGGGGAGGCTTGTTTATTTTGAGGGGTGTGATTATATTACTGGGTTAAAAATTGAGGGTCATGATAACTGTGGCTGTCTTTTCTAATAAAAATCTGAAATGTGACACTGTGTGATGATGGTTGATCAGTACATGCTAGTTTTTATGACACTAAGAAAGGCACATTCATTTCAATCTGTCCAAAAGCCAATCTTATGTTCATTAATGTAGCTATGACAAGAACTCCTGATTTCCTGTGCAACCATTCCCCACCTTTCTTTTGTCTGTAATTTGCCACACAAACATCCAGCAGAGGGAAGCAGTGCTTTATCTTTCAGCTGTTTTTAAACTGCAGAGATTTCCTACAGTGCATCAGTGGTTGAACGTCGTCCTCAGGTCCTGTGATATTGTGGAGTAATGCAGTGGATCAGGTGTCCTCTGTCAGCATCTTAAAGTGGGAGAGAGATGTAAACTCAGCCAGGACAGGTTTATTATTAAAGATGGAATAAAGGGGTTTCTTTGAATTGAGTGCATATACAAATGTGCACTGGTTGGTAATGATGCTACTGGTTATGCATACTTGGATAAAATATTCCTCTTTTAAAGATGATTTATTGGGCTTTTGTTGCCTTTTTATTAGCTAGTAGCAGCTAAAGAACCGGCCGCCGGTTGGACTCCGACCCGGGCCTCTGCACACTCGGGCTTGGTACATTCTAGCTGCTGAGCCAGCGGGGTGTCCCCTGATCATCTGAAGTTAATGCAAATTCAGCCAGTTCCAGTGAGTTCTGTGCACCTTGCAATTTTGTCCAATCACTGCAATATTTCTGCTAATTCAATCATTGTAGTGTCACCAATCATAGCCATCCTTCCACCATACGCCACCAAACTACTACTGATTTTAGTCTCACTTAAAATTTTAATGAATCATACAAAAAAGGAACTATTTTTTGCAATTTTTACTTTCTTCCACAATTTCAATGCAAATTTAAAAAAAAGCCTAAAACATCCCAAACACCAGTGAAATCCTGGAGGGACAGCATTGTCTGTGGCCGAATGAATTTATTCTTTATTTTGAAAGACAAAACAATACTGTATCTCTTCTCTGCAGCTGTTTTACAGCAACACTTGAAAGCAACAGACAAAGAAGTCGGAGATGAAAAAAGACTTGCACTTAAATGAATCCTTTGGCAGTATGCAGCAGATTGTGCTCTAGTAGTACAGTTTACTGACTGGGTTTATTTGACTTAAAGATAAAGAAAGACTTATTAAATGGGACCGAGGTACAGTAGAAATCATTTCATTAAGCTTACAGTAAGCTGAATTCCTCATTTAAGAGCTTTTACTTTGTGGACTTAAAAGTGGCTTACGGTCATGACTCTTAAAGGGACAGTGGGGCTACAATTACAGTGAATCAAATCACTGAGTAAAAAAACCACGGGGTTACAGACTCACTGTGATTACCTGTTGTACTTAGAGAGTGTTGTTTGGGCCTAAAAACCAGGTCTGACCCGACCTGAGCCTGACCCAAATTTCTGCTTGACATAAATATATAAATAAATCATTTTAACAGTTTATATAAGCTAAGCTATATATAACAACTATATACATTTTAAATATATATTAAAAAAATCAATCCCAAACCCGAGCTACGGCAGCAGTTTTGGGCCCCAAACCGGCAGGTTAGGTCGGCCAGAGAATCAAAGCTCTAACTCATAGTGAGCAGCACATGCCTCATATGGAGCGGAAAAAATGCAAATGTATGTTCTCTTGAGTGACAGGACAAGTTTAAATGCGCTGCAGTATGAAACGCGATCATGTAGCCACTGTGTCACCTCTTACTGCAGACAGACCTGAGGACAGACAGGCAACAACTTCACTTCACCTCAGATCCCCTCTGCACGTCCCGCTGAACACGGCTGTCAGAGCCACAGGGCTGTGTGTAAATTGCACATGAGTAACTGTGGGAGGGACGGAGCCTGCCAGCACAAAGCCTTATGATGTGCCATCACAAAGCCAGTGGGTGATCCTCTGCTTAGACAGGGGCTTACCAAACTCCCCGCATCCACTGCACAAAAAACAACTTAAACATCACAAGCCAACACACACAAGGGGCTCAGACTCTGCAACCTCTCCTCCCTTTCCCCATCATGAGAGGGAAGATAAGAAGCTGCCCGCTCTCTCATTATGTTATAGCCAAAGTCAAAGGAAGCAGCAGTATGAACTGAAACAGACTGTCCAGGCAAATGTGAAGAAGGAAGCTCCCACTGACAGCAACAGTTCCTATCCAGAGACGCAAATATTTTTAATTGACGTGCACAATGAAGATGAGAAATGTCTGTGGTCATTGGACCCCATGGCGACATCCTCGTATTTGAAGGTGTTGATGAAGCAGTGATTAACCTCTGATGGAGTCTAGACACTGGTGGTGGTGGAGGACGAGAGAATGCTGAAGATCTGGATGTGAAGTGCTCTCTGATGAGCTCAACCTGGGCACTGGATATGAAGAACTGGAGGTGAACAGGGTGGAGGATTTCGCACTGAAATGGCAGCTGAAAGAGAACAGATATGTCAGCAGTGACGTGACTAACTGGAGGAGCTCGCACAAAGCCTGATTGGTTCAACTGAAAGAGTGAATGCTCACAGTCAGCTGATGAAGCAGGAGAGTGAGAGAACAGTGAATGAATGAGGCATAAAGATAATCCTTCCGACTGAATTTGTGCTGATCTTTATAGAAAATACTGGAAAAAGCTAAATCTTCCCAAAGAATTACAAATAAAAGCTGGGGTTTGACGAAGCAACCATCTAAAGCAGTGTTCATTTTGGCAGCTGATTCTGGTTAAATTTTAGTCTTTTGAAGAAAATCGTATTAAAATTACAGTTACAGTTGTTGTTCTATCATATCCTTGGTAAATCAAGTTACCATCTGTGTTCCTGCTCACCTAGCATTAGCATTAGCAAAGCTAGCTGTGCTGTCCACTGCACATCAGAAGCTGATTCACTGAGACACTGGAGAAGCTACGACATCAGATAATGAAGTGAAATTGCTTTAATGCACATCATTAGTTTTTATTCATTGTCTGAAAATATGAAAACATCATAGTCCTCAGTTTCAAAGGTTACTGCAGCGCTCTCACCGGGCTGTGTAGACGAGGGTAAACACTTTATTCGCCCCCAAAGAAGCAAAACCATATGTGACCAAAACCCCTGGCCACAGAGCTGCAATGACAGATTGTGCATAAGCACCTCAAATGGTGTACACAACAGCTGTGCAAAACCCTGAATACACACTTAACTAACTGTAACTCTGTAACTGTCAAGAGCCCCACCTTTAGACAGCTTCATGCCACCTGTGCTGCAAACTGCAGATCCAGCTGAGACTGCCTGAATGAGTTCAGGCTGATGATAGCACTGTCAAAAAACGCTGTCTTCTCATTCATTTCAATGAGATTATTATGTT
>NW_023339785.1:689662-704784 GCF_004916995.1 Morone saxatilis
GCACAGAACAACACAGCATGTACTTCCACTGGGTATGACTTTATGGCGGTCTGGCTCTGTGATCCGTGTGTATTTAAATTCCACAGAGAACATTTCAGAAGCGGAGCGTCTTCAGAGCCTGTTGCCTGCCCGATGTTGTTTAATTGTGTATTTGGTCATTAAAAATGATACAGAACGGTGTGCTTCTCAGATTCACAGACATTCAAATCTCCTCTAATTTGCCTCTGACAGATTGAATACTGGTCTGGTACCACAATGTTGAGATTTCATCCGGAGTCTGCACATGCTATTTATTTATTTCCAAATAAATTTGACCATATTGTCTATGGTGTTTCTGTGTCTGACTTCCTACCAGCGCTACATGGCGCGTGTGGGTTGCAGCTTCCGTCAAAATTAGACCAGCCGTGTATTCTACACAGAGCAGAATGGAAAGATGCTTCTGGGATGCTCCATGCTGCTTCTTTTGGAATTTCATCAGAATAGATAACACCGCATCACTGGGCAAGAAAGCCCAGCAGCATCTTCACAAAAGAGCAACATCCCCGGCAACCCATCATGTTCTCCTTCTCCTGTAGGATCATTGAGAGCAGTCGGACGCTGCATAACTGCACAGTTTGCGAGCTGCACTGCCTCCAACCGCAAGACCCTGCACAGCGGACGCAGCAGGGGCGATCACCGCTGCCTCGCTTCCCTCCCTCCTGGACATTTCCAACACCCATCCAGCCCGCAAAGCAAGTGACCCCACCCGTCCTTCACACCGCCTTCTCAGTCTCCCACCATCTGGGAGAAGATACCTCAAGACTGTAGCAGCTTTATACATCAGGCTGTCAGGAAGCTGAACTCTCTCCCTTCTGCCTCCAAAAAACCTGGACTGTTACTTACCCACGATGCCACACTTCCCCAGCCATAAGGACTTTTTATACAAACATATATGCGCACACGCCTACACTCAGCGCTAGCCACTTTGTACAAAACACTACAAAAATCTCTATTTGCACTTATTATGACACATTTTGTTCTTGGTCTGCCCCCCTCTGACACCCAGCTTAACCTGTTAATAAATTCTTAGTACTTTTTTGTCTTTTTTTCTCATCCTACTATTTTAAACCTTTGTTTTGTTTTAGTAGTCAATGGCAAAATTGACAATAAAGTTGACTTGGATCATCACCTTTTTCACAGCAGCCATTTTGACATGAAATAGTAGGGTAAACACACACATAAAAGACACACACAGATTATCTGTTTCATGTTCTATTGTTGTCACTGATATAGTGAAAAGTTTCAGCAAATTTGCAAAAGTTATTTTATGAAAATAACCTACTGCAGCTGTAACTGGTATATATAACAACAAATTAAAATGATAGTTTTGTTTGAAGTTTGATGATCACTGGAGGTTGTAGTATATCCATCTTCATATCTTATCTGTTTAAATTCTAACTTTGTGCCTAATGTGTTGCTTTGCTGTGATAGCAAACTGCTCTTTTTTTAACCCACCATCATCTATGATTGACACCTTGGGTGTGTTATTTGCTGTTTCCTTTTCAGTGGGCGTCAGAAAGTTATTAGTTACGTTTTTGAAAAATTCTGACAGGCAAATATGTCAGATTTGATGTGACATTCCAGCAGCTAAACACAACATTGCAAATTTAGGTTTGGTTTGATATTGTGTTCATCTAAAAATATGTGGATGGGAGTCTGTGAGCATTTACCCTTCAAGCATGTTGCTCTCTGGTTGATTCCTTTATCTTTTTCTGCACTCAGACAAACAGAAAGATAAAAACACAGACTGAAAGGAGCACAGAGAGGTGAAAGTCAGACAGTTAAAGTGGCTATGGTTATAACTGGCAAATATGAAGACAGGCAGGAGGGCAAACAGGCAAAGTTGGCGGGACAAGCGTTTTCAGTTCACCCAAACATTTCAAACTCTTTCTCTTTTATCTTTGTTAAAATAAAATCTGCAATTCTAAACTGTAAAGTAAATAATTTCCTCTTCAGCCTGTATCTTCCCCTTCGTGAAGTAAGTGGATTTAACTTTTACTCAGTATAGTGAGCCAACTGTGCCAAAAGATTTGCTTAGTACATTTGGCTCCATCATAGATGCCTAAATTGTTAAAATATAAAAGACCTTGATGAGAAAAACATTTCTGTTGTCTTACCGACACCCATGTATTTTTGTTTTGGGTAGTGCCACCTGTATTCCAGAGTTTACTTCTAACTAGGACTACAAAATATGACACAATGTATGCAAACTGTCACTCAAACTGAATATTTCCCTTCACTGATTGGCTGCTATGGCAGATGTAATTGCATCTGGATTTAACTTCTGTTAGAAGAAGGTAAAGTGTGAGACTCCATACTAAGCTGACTAATTCTGAAAATGCAGTTTAGGTGTTTTCATGCGGGTCGCCTTTCATGGAGTCCGCCATGTTGAACCGTAGTGCAGAGCGGGCAAACCGAACACTGGCTGTTGATAGGGGCTTTTGCAACTTCACAACTAGATGACACTAAATCCTACAAACTGGACCTTTAGCAAGTATATATTCAGCTTTACACAGTTGTACAGAAGAGGATAAGTGTCAAATATGACATCTTTTTTAGAGTTCATTTTAAACTCAGAACATAAATACATTTTTCACATGTGGCACTAATCCTCTTCCTTACATTTGCCATGACAACAATTTAGGTTGTTATTGTTGTGCTGCTCCCAAAAATCCAATTAATGCTTATAAGATTGGCAAAATGCTATTCATGCCAATGTACAGATGGGTGGCATATTTAACAAAAAACCTGAATAAATGAGTGGAGAAACATGACAAATGCAGATGCTTTCATAGAGGACACAAGGGGTCATTGAATGGTTCGATGAGAATGAAAATATTGTAAATGAATGAACATCTATAGGAGAATGGAGAGGCTTCCAGAGACTAGCAGGTTCGTGTTGTTTTTTTTTCTTTAAATTGTCAGCCGTCTGTAGCAGAGTTTGTAAGTTCAAAAATACAATGAAAAGGTCTCCACCTCAGACAGGAAAGAGAATTCTAAAATGAAGGAATGGTTGACATGGTTGCCCTTTAATGCCCATGGGCAAGACAGGAACCGAAGGGCTATAAAGAAAGGTGGAGTTGGAAATCAGTGTGGTCACTTGACTTGCCCTGGATAAACAAAGAATACCAAGATCTTTTCTGTCTCTCATTCACTGTGTCCCAGTCTCGGCAATTAAACCACTGTCAGCTCTGCCACTATGACTCATTTCTGCCTTTTGGACTCCAGAGATTAGTGTAGAGCCACAAAAGGCAGCTCAGTTCAGAGACAAACAGTGGGAGAAGGTGGCTGCTGTCTGACCACACTACAAATCATCCAAAATGCCAAACCAATCCTGTTTCAATTGCAGCTCATTCTGGCTGACTGAATGCCTTCCAGCTTTAATTCATCTCTAACAAACTTCACACTGGCCTTCAACAACACACACTCCCACATTCATTTATTCTCAAATATTGTCTCTGGCCTATATTTTACATGCTGTTGTGTGAGGTTGATATTATTTATAATCTTAAACACTGATTTCTCTGTTTACCATAATGCGATTTAATGGTTTTAAAAGCTGGCTAATTTACATCAGGATTTATTTGGTGCTGCTGGTGGATGATAGTATTTTCAGTTCCTTCTGCTGAACCGGTGTAACATCCTGGAAGCACAGAAACAGCTGCATATGACTTACACTGTTCTGATCGCCTGACTTTTAAAATGCTTGTTTTCTGATTGATTTGTGTAACATGGGCTTATTCATTCGGTAGTTCGGTAGTGCTCTCTCAATAGTTTCAAAGGACTTTGTGTCTATAGATTTGGTACCTTCTGGGCTTCCACAGCTTTCACATATCTGATAATGTTAGGCAAGACCTCTTGTGCCCTTTCAGTTACTGGAGCATTTTCAGTCAGCCAGGCAGGTGAACCATGTAAAATCTGGTATATTCCCTGGAGAAAGCCTTCTACCATTCACCCAGTAGCAGCCATTCCCTTCTGAAATGCCTGGATGCCTAGATTTAGAAGGTGCTCCATGTTCGTCGCTTTAAAATGACCAGTTGACATTGGAGCCATCCATTTTGGTAATGCTGCTGTGCTTTTTTTGAATGTTGCTATTAAGTCTTCAGCGTTGTCCTACATCACATTGTTTTAACTGAATCTTCTGAAACTTTAAAAATATACACAGTAGGCCCATATCTCAGCTATTCAAACACTGAGTTTGTCAATAAAGAATCCTATTAAGTATGTATGACTGTTACATTCAAATACATCATACAGACAAAATTGTATTAATTTTTTCCTAAAATTATCAGAAAAACTAAAAATTCAACCAAATTGCTCTATTATTGTGTTCACTATCTGGGTTCATTGTACAGTTTATCAGTTGTTTTCTACTGTTACTGTTATGCATCAGTTCACTCAAGGATAAAAAAGGGGTCCCTTAAGGGAAAAGGTTTGGAACCACTGTAACAATTTATATTTTAGCCTTAACTCTGATACATAGTATGTCATTACTGTTTTTCTGTGTTTTGTTCCCTTTCTTCTAACCATTTACAATTTTTCATCTCACCCTCTGTATAATTTTCTCTGTCTCTACATTCACATACAATATGCCATCTCACAGAATCTGACTGTGACATATAAAATAACTTATTTGATGGAGGTGTATTCAAACTGTAATTCATGCAAAGCGCTGAGAACAAAATGATTGCTTGAGATAAAAAAAGAAAATGAATAATGTGTTTAAACGAGTATTTCATTATCTTTTCCTCACTGCTGAGCACACCTGGCTGTAGAAAGCAAAGATGTAGAAAGGTTTTTGGTAGGTATGTTGAAGGGGGGAATAAACAGCCTAGAACAGGGAAAAACACTGTAAAAACTTTATTTTTACGGTAAAAAACTTGAAGCTGTCGTTGCCAGAATTTTACCATAATAAATAGGTTAGAACCTTTCGGTAAAAGGATATAAGTACTGTTTATTTTATGGTTAGAGTTGGAGTTTTATTCCATATTTTACCATATAAATACATATCAAGTATAACGTTTTACCATCAAAAGAAACTGTTTTGCCACATGAAAATACCACATGAATGCTGTGGTTTTCTGTGCAATTTCCATCTGTAATATAAAAAAAACATCCTTATTTCTTATACATTCCTATAAAATGCTGTATAAATAAAGGTTTGCCATGATATGTGACCGTGTTTTACTGTTACAGAAACTGTCCTCTGACCCCTCAGAAAGTTATTATGTGAACATGTTCCAGGCTTGCAGGCGTGCTAGCTGTTAGCTGCACAGTGCAATAGCCCCCCCCTACGTCACCAAACCTCTAGCACTGCCTGTTTCCTAAGGGCGCCTGGGTGAACTCTGCTGTGCCACTTTCTGGTGTGAGTGCCATTAAATGGACCAAACTTTTTCAATCATGTACCCTCTTTAAAATATTATATCAGCCAAGGACCCCCTGATATTTTTGCCTATTTTAAGAAGTACAATACAGCGCTGCAACAGCAACAACTGTTTGTCTGAATTATTAACTACCTTGTAACTAAAAAACACTTAAATAATACATTTCAAATGTTCAGAATCCATCACTCAAGTCATGCAAAGCAATTCTTTGTCATAATAATAATAATAATAATAGCAATTGTAATTTTTTTAGACTTAAAACCAATACAAAGTGCTTCACAAACTATAAACTAAAATACAAGTTATAAAATCATCAATTTAAAGAGGACAGACCTGATTATCCAGAGCCTCTGTGCCCTGACTTATCATTAATATTAGCAGTAATATTATAAAACAACATTGCAGATACATTCAACTTTTTTTAAAAGTTGCACTCTTAGTGAGAAACATGGGAAACACTGAGGATGATCCTCTGTGGCAGGGAGGACAGTTTACAGCAGTGAACGACTGCTTTGATAATGGGAATGTTGAATATAACGGTTTATCAAGCTTACTTTTACATCTTACAATAATTATTTTAGGAATTATGCATGACTGATGTTTTTTAAATTAATGTTTTAAAAAATGTCACATAACCCATGCTGTCCTCCAAAGTACCCCTAGGGCTACATGTATCCCCATTTGAGAAACGCTGAGTTGTTCAATACATACCTGAGTGGAGATAGACAGTAAATGACTGTACCAGAGGTCATTAATTCCCCAACATCAAAGGTTTTTCTGACTTTATTCATTTATTAAGCAGAGCTTACTGTGTATTTGTGCTGTGAGTTGGAACAAAGTCACTGCAGTCCCCAAACACCAACACACACACACTCTCATTCTCTTCAACCACCACACACCCAAACACACCACACACCAACACACACACAACACAAACACACCAGCACCACACCCGTACAGAGCCATGCAAAGGCCAACCATTGTCAAAACGCTTGTTCCCTCCCAGATACAGGTGAAGTGCTGTTTATGCTTCTGTCAGGCAGCCCTTCAGTGACACACAGCAGCACAGCACACACCCACCACACACAGCCACACAACAACACCACCAGCACACCACACACACACCACCACCACACACACACACACACAGCACGCACACCACACCACACACACACACACCTACACACACATCTACACGCGCACACGGAGTGAGAGCCTGCGGACAGCCAGGTTAAAATTATGCATTATTGATCCCGCCCATCTTGGATTATTTAGAAGTGGAAGTGGGATAACTGAAAATAAACTGCTCACTTTGTAGCCTGAATTCTTTATGAAGTTTGGTGCTTTGTGCAAATTGAGCTCATACCTGCTAGTCTGGAAAAACAAAGTTCAGGGGAAACTTTGACATTTTTATATTTTACTGTTTATGTTTTCTTGCTAAGCACCATCGTGGAGATCATTTCACATTTCTCTTCCAGCTATCAAGATGCTACCTTCAAGTGTTGCTGAAATATTGTTATTATGAGCACAGAGCACCCAAAAGGAGAAAATAGTACTGGGAAAATGGGAATTTACAACAATCCCCTAGTTCCCAGATCAAAGGCTAAGCACATAAAAGCCCTGCCAGTGAGTGCTGGTAACAGCCATGAATACAACAACTTTTGAATAAAAGGGTAAAAATAAAAATAAAAAGCTGTTTATGTGCATCGCTGCTACTTCCTGCTGCCACTGCAGCAAAATGCAGCTCTGCGCCCTCGATTTGTAGAATTTAAGAGCTAAAAAAGGACTTTTCTTACAGAGAAAGATTTTAACAATACTGATAATAGTATATCTTCTTTAGAAATGACTAGGTGAAAAATTATGCAACATATGTATTGATTTCAGTCATTCATCATAATGTCTGTGACTGGTGTACATCTGAAGAGAATACACTTCCAGCAGGGATGAGGGGGCAGCAACTGCAGAAGGTATGGCCTAGTCGTGGCTGCGGGGAGTTGGGGTGACCTTAAAAATGTACTTTGGTCAAAATGTTCAGAAGGGTTCAAAACCAGGTGCTTGAACTGGAACGGAGCTGGTTCCCTGTTGGTGGAGAAGGCCTATCTGGTCCCTTATCCATCAAATTAGTTCTGGTTTTTGAACCTGTTCCATTCAAAGTTCTTGAAACCTTGATGCTATATAACGAACCAGCCTGCATTTCCTCCAGTTTTGAGTGGAACAATTGTAATTAGATGCATCATCAACAGAAATGTGAAATGTTTCTGTTTAACAGAGCTTCAGTAACCAGAACTTGTGAAACATGAGCTTACTTTGTTACTATGTTTCACGAAGGGTCAAGTTCAGTCCAGTTCTCAAAACTGTCACCCTTTTTATCCGACTGGAGCTTGTAGGCCTGGGGCAGCAGATACCATTTTTTCAGTCAAATTTATTAAAACATTTTTTATTTAGTTTTGGTCCCCTTTTGTTGTTAATTACTATTATTCTGCCACAGTGTCTTGGGATTCTACCATGGTGGTTTTAACCAGAGGTTGAACTTAAACCTTTTGACTTGAAAATGCTTACCCTAATACCTTCCCCTAGACCTAAAGACTAAAATTTATTTAAAGTGTAACAATCAGTTTGTCCATCGCAGAGCCCCCCCTGGTTTATCTGTACCACAGGCTCAGTTTCGACCATTATTATGGGTTCCCTCCCGGACTTGAACTTCACTTACTTACTTGACGTTCACTGAAATGTAGATGACAAATGAGAAAATTTTGTTTTTTGAACATCAAACCATGTAAACCAATTCTAGTAGACACTCCACATAAAGTATGAACCTGGAAAAGAGCATAATATGGCATCTATATTATTTGATATTATGACTCTTTTGTTAGAATGGTCATACATTTGGTGAAGCGCGCATTATAACTTGTTTAGGTCTCAAAAGTTAAGTTTAGGACTAGTACTAGACTTGGGACTTGAATGTGAAGTCACAAAACTTACTTGTTACTTGCAAAACAATAACTTGGTCTTACCTCTGGTTTTTAACACCAGCAAATTCAATTTATAATCTCAGAAGCCGGAGCCTAGAGATATTCATTACAGGCCACATAAACACAGCTTGTCTTCATTGTTCACATTGCCCAATGATGGAAATTATCTCTGTCCTCTGCATGTTGATGAGTGAGTGAGCTGTCACTGTCCTTTAGTTTGAATGAGCAATATGTACAATTAGCGAACAGCCAGTGCAAATGTATTTCCATCACAATGTGACAAGATCCTGTGGACGACAGATTACAGACTGCAATGCAAAATGTCATGTAAATGTCAAAATCCTGGAGATGAGTTTGTGATGAGAAAGTTGATGCTGGTCAGACATCAACAGACTAATCTGGATGAGAGGAGGAAAGCCCTTCAATAGGAGAGCTGAACCTGTTAAAGCTCCAGCAGAGGGGCTCAGAGACCACTACTGCTCAGTTAGAATGCAGAAACATTAAACATGTTTGAAAATCAAATCAAATAAAAAAATTTGGAAGTTAACGATGAGGCCTAGGCACTTTTTGCTGTTTGTTCGGCGTACCCCATCTCTGGAAGGGGTTGCACACGCTATTTTTGTTTTCTTGACTTTTTCATCAGCCAAACACAGAAAAGGCTCTGTCGTAATGTTGCCATCATGTCATGTCACACTCCCTCTGTGTTGTTTACCAAGTATTTTTTATGCAGCTTGGACAGTCGCGTGTCCTTATGATTGAACTGAAAACTGCTGTTTTTCTCGACTATGCCAGTGAATTTCATTTCAGATTTATTTTGATCAAACCAAAGTTGGTGATTGTTGGAACAGTGAAAAGAGTTGTTTTTTTTTGTTTCTGTCGAGTTTGAATGGAGTTATGATATGATGATCTGCAGGGTAAAATTACAGTTTTTGTCAATGGAGACTGGTAATGCGTGCTACCAATATTACAGCTGTTTCTGGTTAAATAAATCTCTATCTCTGTAAGGATCCTTTCCATAATGTTTGCAGACAACGATCTGAGCCTGTCAGTGGCCAAAACAACTTTTAATGGGTGTACTTTCTTGCACATTTGTCCCCAAGGATTAAGATGCCGCTATTGCAGCCAGTTGTCCAGAGCTCTCATTAGTGTTGTTTTTAGATCCAGCAGGCCGATATTGTCAGTGAAGAAGCTCTGATAAACCCACCGTACAGAGCTAGAGATTATTCTCAAGAGTTGATGGAGACCAAAAACAGAGCTGAAATGAGAAAGGACTGTTGTGCCCCTAACCACACCCAACAGTGACATCACATGGTACTCACACCCAGAAGTATACTTCTACATCACTACAGCAATTTCTAGCAAAAACAAGAGTTTCAGCTGTTGCTTAGTTGTTTTTTAAGCTTTAATGCACAAATTATTACCTGTTGCTGTTTATTAAGCCAAATTGTAGATCCTTTTAACAATATGTAATTTTTGTTTTTGTTTTTGAAGGCACAAAGCCAGGGTACATCTGGTATGTATACTTTATTGGCTGATGATGGTGTTCCATGTCTGCATTTGGTGTCCTGTGCACTTTATGTGAAATATTTCAGCTTTTACTCTGCCTCATTTCAAGATTTTGAAACTTGATTTGAGTGAATCATCAGGACTAACTGAATAATAGATGACTGAACATATTTTTTAAAGCTCAGTCTTACCTACCTATCAATCACTATAAGGCTGGAAGTGAGCAATAATTAATGGGTAAATTCAAAATTAAAAGAAAAATCCAATAAAAGATCATCCAACAGCTACATACTGGAGATATCTGAAAAAGAAAAGAAAAAAACTAATCTCTCTCTCCTGGCACAGTTAAACCATCTTTCACAAACACACATACATACACGCACAAACACCTGCTGCATGGCTTACCCACTCACATAGAGGGATCATTATAACATGTCCCTGGGATAGACGTGTGCTCGCTTTTATATATACGTCTGTGTCTGTGTGTATACGTGTGATTGACAGCTCCGCTCTGGCACTCAGCTCAGCTCTCCTGTGACTTTGCCTGCGAATGAACTGTCAGAGAGTTGAAAGGCAGACGGATTCCCAAGGCAAACACTGACTGGAGGGATTCCAGCAGAGAAATTGGTTTGACGACAATTATATTTCATCACCGCCCTTTTTTTATTATCATAATTTTTCGCTTGCTCCCCGAATATATTGTGTAACTGGTTCCGGTTGTTCCTGCAATTGCCTGCCACTGCTGTCATGTAGCAAGTTTTCATCACTTCCAGCTTTCTTTCATTAACTTTTCCTAGGAGATTTCAGACATATTTTGGAAGGAATGTGCAATTAATCGCTCGCTTCTGATGGGCAGGTCAATACATTTTGCTTACGGCTGTATGTGTGAGAGAGAGAGAGTGATATGGCCAGAGGAGATGTGCAGGTCGATAAAACCGATGCATGTCATGTCACCACAGACAGAGACACCACAGATTATACTGCGTGTGTGTGTATGAGACATCCGCCTGAGTCACAGGGAATTCTGGGAGAACAAACACTGAGTCTTGAGCAGCAGCACTCATCATTCTAGTTCTGGCCTAGGAACTGTATTCAGGAGGCCGTCCGACATCGCTCTGCCTCATTAACATAAAACACTTTAAATTATGCAGGAGGCAGTCACTTAATTAGCTCCACTGGTGCCCATGCAGCAGCCCACATCCTTCTCTAAACACGCAGAGGTCTCAGACTCTCGCTATCACTTCCTTATTCAGGAGAAGAAACATGCCTGCCCCCCTCTATATCCAACTACATAACTTGACTTCAGTAAATTCTGATCAGCTCACTGAGTGTATGAGCAATGTATGGCAGATACTGTTGTTGATGGCTCAGTGATCTCAAGTGTTTCCATGTACATACAATACAAGGTCAAACCTAGAGTGTATGGTGTGTCTGAAAAATCCAAACTGATTAAAATAATTTACTGTAATTGTACAGTTCTGTAAATAGTCCATGACAGTTCTGACACTGTAGTAAATATTGTCCAATATCTTCCTTTCAGGTTCTTTAATTTGAATCATAACAGAGGTTATCTCAGTACACTTTTCAAATCGAAGTCTAGACCGTACTAGACCGTAATAATTTACAAAAAACAAACAATGCCCACCACGAGCAAGCACTTGCCGACAGTGGCACTAGGGGGTCTCTCATAGTCACACAATAACAAAAGACATTTTTTGATGACGTTGTGAAGCAGCGTGAGATCATGGGAGTTGTCCTCACCACCATTGCCTTCATTGCAGTCAGTGTTACACAATAAACAGTTTCCTCATTCATTTATGGTCTCAATCTCGTCTCAAGTCTTCTTCCATACAGCATTTTGTAAATTATGGTATAATTTGGAGTAAAATGGACAGTAAAGCAGGGTACGCTTTAGTGCGTGTCTACCTTCTGATTCTCAGTGAGTCCGTCCAGCGCACTGCACCAAACTCAGATCAAACTGTCAAACTAGGCAGTGTTGATCTAATATGGACCAAGTTTCTGATACTGCGTTGACTATTTCTCAACAAAACAAAAATTCTCTGATGAAAAAGAGATGGTGCTTTAACAAAGTTTAAATTGGTTCTATGCACATTTATCAGTACCAGCAGTGATTGAATGAAATAATGTTATACAGATATTTATGTACTTTGATAAGATAACATAGTTTAGGATAAGGTTACAGTGAAGTAGTAGCTTCACACTGATTTGTTACTGTCTCTCAAGTTTGCAGGAGGTTGCATCAATCCCCTTTCATGCCGTCCAAGTTCATACCATTTATCCCGAGGAGATGCTGAGAAGGACTGATCTATTTATATTGCTGATGTTCAACTTTGATCTGCCGTGTAGGAAACTTTGATCTGTCATCTCTCTTTGTTATGTCGACAAGTAAGTTCCCTGCTCTCTGAGCGGAGAAACGCTCCTCTGTGTCTCACTCGTCCTGGAAGCCTAGGAGGCAAACTTCAGCTTGATTATTGGTCAAGATTCAAAATCAAAGCAAATGTGTTCCTTTGCTCTTTCTTGTCAATCAAAAGTGAAAATCATATCTTAACTTTATGTTCCTTGATATTCTGTGTTCAATATCTGAAGGGTTCATCTGCAAAAAGAGATCTATCTAAATAAAGTTTTTTGTGTGCACTCCAGGGAATACTCATCAAACTGGCAGTTGTTTTGACAAGATATGTCATTTTTTTTTCATTTTCATAAGTCACTTGTTTTACTCTGCACTAATGGGAATACCAATCAATCAAGTGTCTAGCTGTTTTTGCAAATGAACTCCTTATTTCAATACAGTAGTTGATAACAGTAAAATCTGCTGTGAATTTTTTCTCACGAGATTTCTCTCCCAAATCTCGGGAATTTTTCAAAAGGTGAAAAAATTGTTACTGGATGTAATTCCAATCCTGTGCGTAGCCCTCTAACGGGCCTTACTAGGTGCTTCTGCCTTGGCACCCTGAGACAAATTTCTGCACCCACTGCCCAAGCAGAGGGTAGAAACCACACACTGTAAAACACCAGGACACCCAGTGTTCTTCTCCCTTTTCAACTCAAGCAATAGGAACGGAACAGGGGCCAGTTGGGCCTGTTGTTAGAGGGCTACGCATGTGCTCATAGAACTGGAGTTACATCCAGTAACTTTTTCAGTTTTGTACATGCTATGTCCTCTAATCAATGGGCTTCAATATTGGTAACCACCGGTGGCAAAGGCCCAAGCTGGGCCTGAATCTGTGCATACAGCAACTCAAACCCAACTGCTGAGAGGGCAAAAGCAAGTTAAGTGGCCAGGCCACTGTGCGCAACCTGCCTGGGGGTCCCACAGCCTAACCAAATGTCTTAAAGCTTGAGGCTGAATTTGAGTAAATCCAAACTGGATGGTGCCCCCACAAACGTTGCATCAAGCACAGTGTGAGATAAACAACCTTATGCAATATCCCTGAGGTATGACAGCACATTGTAGACATCGGAGACTATTAAGAGGTCAGGGCAATGATTTCCAGCAATGCCCCTGTAGAGTTCAGTTTATGAGGCAATGCTCCTGGCCACAGGTGGGGGAGTATTGTGTCATAACCTGTGCAAATCGACCACACAACCAAGAGCTAGCTGCTGAGTTTTCAGAGGAAACTTTGGTTTGCAGTCCTTCTGCTTCAATCCATGCTGTGGGCAGATCTTGGATCGGATCCAATGTTTCACAGATGTGTGGCAGTCTACAAAACATAACTAAATTTTCTCTGGAAAAAGGGAAAGTCATTGTTGTAATGAACACTATAAAGTGGGACTGGGATCAATAAAGGGTGTAATAAAGTGACTGTACGTGTAATTTACTAACTCAAATAATAATAATGTCTATAAAACATTGCTTGAACCCCAAAACTAACTTTTAAAACTAATATTCCTGGAGGCCCATACGCACACACACACACACACACACACACAGTTTAATAAGCACTCATTTGACATTTTGTTCAGCACAAAATCCCCTAAAATTAAAACTAGTAGCAAAAGTAATATGAAGCAGCCACAGGAGTGTGTGTGTTTGTTACAAATGAGGGTGTAAGTTTGTTTGCTATAATTGTGTGTGTGTGTGTGCCTATGTGTGTTTGAATGCATTTGCTTACTGTAACTCCATGTACTAAGGCAGTGAATTAAAAGTGGGACTGTATAAATGAGGCATATTAACACACCGAAGCTAATCATTTATAGATGAGAGCGAGGGTGGAGAGGCGAGGAGAGGAGGGAGGAATGAGAAACGAAGGTGAAGAGGATTCAAAGATCTCTACACCTACACAGAGTATTAGACACAGCAGTCGAACCTCCACCTTTACATGACAGATGTTTTGTCAAATCCAGTTCATTCAAGCGGGCTGATGTACCGTAATTTCCGCACCTGAATATAAGCGCACCAAAAATAAAGTTATAAAAAATATTTTTTTTACATATAGTTTAGGCGCACTTTGTCTAGTAAGCCGCAGGTGTCCTCACTGTGTACATGAGATATTTCCACACAGAAAGATTTTTGTTAAATGTTAAATTAAATAAATGCTGCGCGTCTCACCATCGATATTCTTTGATGTCAAACTTACGTGCAGCAGCTCTATTTCCTTCTTCACAAGCCAGCATCGATTGCCTTTAACTGCAATCATGTGCATTTCTTCTGGTGTTTGTCCAATGAAGAGGGTGGGCATGGATGCGCAAATGTAAGAATGAATTGAGAATTCATAACTGAATGTATTCAAAAACAATCAAACTAGCGTTCTTCCTCGGCGCATTATCGTCTTCGGCTGTCTGTTCTTGCTTCTTGCGCTTTCCTGCTAGGACGCCCCTGGAGGCCGTTTAGCCGTAAAAATCTATAGATTAGCCGCATCATTGTTTAAGCCCAGGGTTCTAATAGCGGTGAAACGATAGCGGTTTAGCCGGAAATTACTAGGTTTAAAATTTGTGGAACTGAACATTTGGGGTCGCTATTAGATTTATAGCTGTTTAAAAAAACAAAAAAAACAATAATAAACATTTCCGCTTGTGCGTTAAGCTGTCCAAAAATGGCACTGATCCAAAAAATCTCAGAGAAAAATGTAACAGCGAAAACAGGATCTTTCATTGATGAATGTTGGACATGAGAACTATGCCTTCATCCTCCCCAGTTTTTATTAATGCAATACCACATGCCTGATCTGTAACGATTGGGTATGTCTCTGTATGCAAAGAT
>NW_023339785.1:704809-714565 GCF_004916995.1 Morone saxatilis
GTTCAAGCAATGGGTAAAAACTGTTTTAATATCATTCCCCCCCTCGTCATATTGGCTTCCATAGGTATTGGACAATACCTAAAGTTCAGTATCAGTATTGGGAAAGACAAAATGTTATGAGAACAGCTCTAATTTTAACAGGAGCTAGGTTGTTTCTAGCACACTTTATAGTCGCTCTGGTTTTCAGTGTTGGTGCAGTCTGTCAGATCAACATCTCTTCAATGTCAGAATGTTTGCTGGGTAGACAAAGAGTGTTTGAACTTTTGGGCAGTGTCACTTTGTCTTTTTTTCGAGCCAGGGACATACTGAACCGTACAAATCAAAGTTGAGTCAGCTTTTTAATGACCGGAAAGTTTGTATCCATTCAGTCCATTCA
The DNA here is from genome assembly GCF_004916995.1 of Morone saxatilis. Lineage (NCBI taxonomy): Eukaryota > Metazoa > Chordata > Actinopteri > Moronidae > Morone > Morone saxatilis. Next base: position 705,186 of record NW_023339785.1, read on the forward strand.
CTGTGTTACTCTTTAAGATGAATTGGATGAAATACATTTTGATTTCATTAGCTCATCATTAGCCAAATGTGATTTATGAGTGATTATATTTTTGCTTGTAAAGGTTTCTCCTGCTCATGATGGCTACCTAGCATTGAACACTGGGGGCAGTATATCAGAAAATAGAGAGCTTCAGTGGAACATTTTGCCATGATCTCAGCTAGGCAGTGGCAGCAGTGCACAGTGATGCATTTACAGTGAAACAGTTCCAAACCCTTTTCTAACACATAGGGCCACCTATACACGAATCTGGCGATATGTATAAGTGGAGTTATAATTTATGAATGGTGGTTTGGAAAGTTTAAAGAATGATTTGAACTTTCAGGTGCTGAGATTTCTCAAACCGTAGGTGGATCTCATACTGCCAGAAAATGCAGCTCAGAACAACCCAATTGACCCATTAAAATAATTTGCAAATTGCAAATTAAATAACTGACAAACTTTTAACTAGTTTAAAAAAACACTGCATTTCTGTACCTCATTTTGCAGTAACAGTATGAAACTAAACTGAGAATCTGAGGATGTTTTGGGCCATAACATCCTGCAACTTTAACGGCACAAAAACTTTATTTAACATCACAGCAGCAAAGTCAGCAGCAACAACACTAAAGTGAATTTTCTGAGGCATTAGTGGAGCTAAAGTTGTACTTTACAGGTGTCGGTGTTTTAAGATGGCCTAACATGGGCCCCTGTCTACCTCCTGATGAAAAGCTGACAAGTGTTTCCTCCATGTTACCTTGTAATCAGCTTTTTATTTTAAATTCATGTTGGACTCTAGATGACAGCAAACAAGTCTAACCTCGGCGTCCCCAATAGTTCCACTGTTGAATGTTGCTGAGAGTCTTCAGCACACGGTGCAATAAAGCTGACTGCTGTGATTGCTGTGTTTGTCTCCTCAGGGAGTATTTACTTTCAGCCTTGGCCCCGGCTCCAGGTGTAAGGAAAAGGAATTTAAAAACTTTGTGCAAAGTCAGATAGGAGCAGAGTGAAGACAAGGCTTCTGACAGAACAAACTAACACTTAAGAAAATACTCACTGTCACGCAGGCAGACAAGCAGCTTGTCATTTTCCTGACAAAGACTGGAGACCATGAGTGCTGTTATTGGGATGATTGTGCTCCCTTATATTCACACTGAACTATTGCTATGTTGTCATATCACGTTTATGTTAGCCATTTTCTGTTTGGAAGAGGTTGTTATGTTACCCTAGCCAGTCAGCATTCACTGCCATTTCTGCCCTGTTTTCAATCAACACGGAAGCGGTTAGCAGTATATTTAGGGTTCTTATTTCTGTAAGTCAACTTACGAAAACCTGTACAGCTGCATCCATCTCTTCTTGCTTGTCGTCATGTTTGTGGCCATTCTTTTAGTTTAGTTAATCCCGCCTTGAATCTCTAATTGGCTTGGTTGTTTATCTGCCTCGGGCAAATAGACCTCCTTCACCAGACCGATTTAAATGGGTGGAGATGTTGGCAGTGTTTCAGAGGTCTGGGCCAAGAATCCTCTGCCTCATCATTGCACAGAGCAAGCCATTATTTTCAATGGGACCCGCATAAGCAGCTTTGCACACCATAGCAACATAATACAGCCCTGATTTTCAGACCCTGCCACGTTTTGAAACCAATGTTCAAGTCAATGTTCTTTCTATAAAGAAGGAGAAATGATTTTGTGTGTTTTTAGTTACAAATGTAACTTTATGATCCAGCCAGGTCTTTAGATAAGATAGAGAAATGCAGAGCACCGACATTACATGCTTCCAAGTCTGTGAAGTAAAGCCGACGCGGAAGTGTCATGAACATGCATTCTATGTAATGGTTTAAGTGATTTAATGATCACTTTCAGAAGACTTAACTCATCAAACCTTGCTTCTATTCTCCGAAAGCACACTGGCCTGCTGCTGACCAGAGGTGAACAATGTTCGTTCACAGCAGACACATGGACTTGTTCCCATTTCTACCAACATTTCTCCAACTTTGAGGATTGACAAAATGTACGTATTGAAAAGAACTAAAGCAGCACTGCAAGGTTTTTTAGCAGAGGTGTCAAATTCCAAGCTAGAAGTAGTTTACTGTGCAAAAATCAGACAAACTAAAGACAGGAATATTGTCTAGTCCCATAGGACTGTGGTGTAGATTTCACAGAGCTTCAGACAAGTTGCTGGGGGATCTCATCTAAATCATCATGCCTAACTATATGTCTAATTCAAACCAGGTATGAAAAGGTCAGTTTGTGCTTTGCATGTTGAATAATACATGTCTGAAAGTGTGAATCAGGTCACTTTTATAGGGCAGTTTAAATGCAGCCTTAAAGACTAAACAGTGTTTATGCCTTCAGCAAAGAAGTTTTTGTAGCTATTTAGATTAAGAATTTACTGACAACTGATACCAAAAGTATTGGCAGTGTCTCTGAAAAATGAATGCGGACAAACATGGAGGAGAGCTCATCTTTGATCTAGATTCACATTTACCAGCTCATAAGGAAATAGTGTATCCCAAATAGTAGGAAAAAGTCAATGAAAATTTATATGAAGAAGAGACTATCAATCATTTTTTGCATGTACTATAACATTTAAGTCATACACAGTAAATAACAGACAGACAGTAACTCTACTTCTTCTGCACTTTGGACTTACAAGATACACAAAAAACAAACAAAAGAAACTAACAAAAAACTTACAGAGAACACCAAACTTGGTTTCTGTGTCAGGGATTTGAACCAGCGACCTTTTGATTCAGTGTTTCAGACTCTAATGTGACACATTGTGCTGACTCTGTTCATGACAGAAACCATAACTACCCACTCTGTCTCTGCTGTCAAACATCAGACCAGGTCAGTCTGAGTGTGTGAAAACAACACACACACGCAATGTAATTACCAGTTTGTTTTTGCTAACCTGTAAATCGCTGATTTTGTGAGAAAAGTAGTTTTTGCCATTTCTTGCTGTTCTCTGTGTTTTCCCTTCTCCTATCTCATTATTCTTTTTAAACTATCTATCGATCAATTAGAAGAAAGCTTGTTCTTTACTTTCAGTTGTCCTTGTTCTCTCTCCCTTTATAAACTTTAGTTTTTTTGCATTATCGCTTTGTCTTTTCCATCTTTCTTGCCCTTCTTCTTCAGCAGCAAATGACAAATCAAGATTTTTTGTTATTTTAGCCATTCAAGTGGCATGGCCATGGGTTGGTTGACTGCTTTGGTCAAGAGCAAAATATGTATTTTGAAACTATTGAATTAATTACCATGACATTTTGTACATTCATTGTCCCCACAGGATGAAACCTACGATTTTGACTTGAAAATACCTGATCCATCAGCTTTTAATCAAGTTGTAGGAGAGAACCATAAAGAATTACATTTTTGCTCATGAGTGGCAGATACCAAAGGTAATTCCAAGCTCATTATGACGTGTTTAGGACGCAAAACTCAAAGTTTAGGTCTTGGGATTTGTCTTGACTTAGGACTTGACTGCAAATAACAAACAACGCCAACTGTGCTCATTGGAGCGTCTAGCCAAGCTGGAGGCTGCCAGGATCAAGGAATCATGAAAACAGAAGAGAGCATGTGCAGTGACTGGAGAGGAAAGACTTTAAGAAAGCAGCTCCTGCCTGTGTGCCAGCAGAGGGATGGAATGTAACATTTCACCTTCAGGCTGGTGCTCATTCTAAACAGGCTTATGAGCAGAGGCCAGGCATGAACAAATATTAGACCTAAGAACTAGAACAGTGCTGAATGAAACTGAACATCAAATTAAATTTACATCATCCACCACCTTGAACAGGGTGGGTGCAAACCCCCACCATGCACAAGTGCTGTTTCAATGTGAATTGCTCATTTTACAGTGTAAATTTCACCCAACATGGTGCACAGGTTGGTGCAAAGTGATTATCACAAGTCTTTGTTTAGGTTTAATTGCCTCTCTGTTGGTAAAGGCATGACCCATTCTCTGTTTATTTTGGAAAAATGTTTCAATGCTCTTGTTACACACACGGCACTACTAGCTATCCACATGCTGGCAAAAGAATTTACTTAATACCACTAGTCGATAATGAAACTCAGTGCAGCAGCAGTTTCAGCTGCCAGTGGCCACTCTGTCTTTGTTGTCCCACCAGTCAGTGAGCGTCTGCCTCTCTTTGTAAACTCTGGCTCATTTACAACACTGCTTTGATGACTCCAACATTGTTAAGTGATCCATAATGACTTCTGTGGGTATATAACGGATAGTCATTTGTAGATCTGAGAGTTTGTTGGACTGTAGTCTAGCTTTGTGTCATAAGCTGCAGTGCTCAAATTTACAGAAGTCGGACTCGTCAGAAAAAAAAAGAAACAGGCTTCTGTAATGTTGTAGAAATAAACTGAATGGAATATTCCTTCTCTACCAAACATAGAAAAGGAAACAATTAGATCAGAGGAAGCTTCATGATTATGATGCACATCATGTTATGCAGGTCACTGCGTGCAGGTCCTCTGTGAGGGGGGTGCAAATTGTACAATCCCACAGGGCCTACACTGGTGTCTTTATTCTTTATTCTATTTAACCCAATGTACTTACAGAATAATTTTAGGTCAGTGAGCTTTATTTTCATTAGACTATGTGCTGGGTCATCTGTGCACTGTGCAATAGCGCCTTTCTAGCCTACCGACAACTCAATGTACTTTACACTACATGCCACACTCACACATTTACACGCTGATAGCAAATGTCATCACAAACAGAAACTAACTCATTCATACACCGATGCACAGCATCAGGAGCAATTTGGGGTTGAGTATCTTGCTCAGTGACACTTCGACATGCAGTGGGAGGAGCCGCTCTACCTCCTGAGCCACAAAGTGATAGCATTAATGACTGTGTGTGACATGGGCTGAGAAGAGCGGAGAAACTAAAGTTGAAAGTAATTGTAACTATTTGGTCACAACAGTGCCGAAGGACACAATATGTGTGTTCGCCATGAAGGATTTTGTATCCAAGCCAGCAGAGTGATTATTATGCAATTCATTTTTCTGTGTTCTGAGCCCATCTGATTTATTTGAGATGCAGTTGTTCAGCGTTGTAGTGCTACCATACTAACACATGCCAACATCACAGCTGATTGTCAGAAATGTAGAGTTGTGATTTTGACTTAAATATCAACAAGTGAGCTAACACAATGTACATAGTGCTGGGTGCTGCCCAGTACCTTTAGACGTTCCATTCATACTGGATGATTCTGTTGTACACAATCTATTCCAGTGCCAGAGGAAATAAGGGTGAGGAGGTCAGGGTTGTGGATGTGCATGTGATGCATTTATATTTCCTAATAGGCCAGAGTTCTGCCAAAGCCCAATAGTTATTGTTTATATTTAACCGTAATCTTTCCCTAACCTTAAGCATGAGATTCAGCTACCCAACCATATCTGAACAATACTCTGGTATCCATACACAGACACTACAGAAACTGTAACAATTCTTTGTAATCAGAGACTCGTGCGCAGAAAGAGACACACTAACAATGTAACATTTTAAACGTAAAGTCCTTACTGAGGAGCCAGGCAGTCAGACACACTAGTAATTGCTGGAAAGCGATGAACACACGAGGTGGAACAAAGACAATCTGGAAAGGGAGTAGTGAAAACAGGGGAGTATTTTGGGGTTGGCTGATGGAAAGACCAGGGGCAGGCGTGATTGCCGGTGTGGATCATTTTTAGTTTATATTACCTTTACTTAACCAGATTAATTAAGTTAATTGAGAACCAATTCTGGTTTACAATGACATAATAATTCTGTGTGGGAGAAACACGAGGGCAGGAACTGAAACAATAGGAAAAGTTAGTGTATCGAAATAAAACAGGAAACACAGCGGAATAATTATGGAATGATACAGTAACAATTTAGAAAAGTCAGCAGTAACACCCAAAAACATTACCATTGATTGTAATCTGTAATTTTGCAGAATAGTGTATGTACTGCTGTTTTGATTGTGGGGTGTGCACACAGTGTGTGTTTGCATGTTTTAACAATGTTTTATTATTGTATTTTGATTATTATTTATTATTGTATAGCAGATAGAGGCTTGCTGATGGTATTGCATTCACGTGGTGTGTGAACATCTGTACATTTTAGACATGTTAGACTGTTGAATCAACTGCAGAACAACACAGTATTTATCGTCAAAACATCACAACAAGATGATCACTGTCAAAAAGGCTATTGAGCTACTTCCCTCAAAAAGGCCTTTGTAAATTTAGCCAAAATGGTCAATAGAAACAAAGAAACAAAATATCAAACCACTGCTGCAGCATATTGCACTTTGCCGTCATCCTTCTGTATGTGTAGAATATGCCAAAGCCCCATTTTTGCCTAAAATATAGCTAAATGTCCAAAGAGGAACCATCTTTCAATCCCTACACAGTTTGATAGTCAGAAGATTTATTCTGGGTGGAATATCACTCTCAGGCTCATGTTGCACTGTCTGCAGTGTGATTAAATGTCTTCCGTCTGGGACATTTCCTCCTCTCTCAGCTTGGTCATCCATATATCTGTCTGTCTGCCCTGTCGTCTGCTCTCCTGCTGATACTCGCTGTGTGTCTCTGTCTCTTCCTCTGCCCGTCTGCCCGTCTCTCTCAGGACTGAACGGTGACAAGTTGAGATGTTGAAATTGTCAGACGAAGATGTCCTTAAAGACAGACTGACAACACACTGTTGGGCATAGAACACATCAGTCAAAGTCAGACAGATTGTCATTCTTTTGACAATCAATCTGTGCATGATTGTTAACTGGCAAATGAATGCTTTTAAATACATCCATGTGGTTAAGCAAGGTGACAGTGTAAACATTATAACAGGCCTAAATGTGCTGCTTTATTTCTGGTGTGTGTGTGTGTGTGTGTATACAGGGGCAGACAATCCCCACTTGAGGAAATCTTGTTTTCAATGACAGGCTCTCCCTATGAGGCACCCTCTCAATCTTTTCCTCCTCCTTTCTGCCAATCATAATTTTGATAAAACATGCTCAACCCAGTAGCTACTGATTTTCTGATCTGATTTTTATTATTTATTTTAAAGATTCCCTCCAGGCATGCATTACAAAATATACAAATACTCTGCTTGGATTAATAATGTGTCTTTGATGTGTTTTTTACACAAAAAATAATAATTTACACGAAACTTGTTATTTAACTCAAAAATTGTTAAAACTGATTACATTGGGAATTTAGTAGAACTAACTAAATTTTGTAAGTTAAAAATACCTTCTTGATCAAGTCGCTTTAGTCATTTCAAGTGACTAACCAATGACTGTAATGGGCCTTAGATAGATAGACTTTCTTAAAATAAGTATTTTGTCACTTTATTGAGCTGAATCAGATAATGTGTATCTCAATCTAAGATTAATAATTAAAATACGACACAATTTCTTCGAATAGCATATAGCCTATAGCATAAAAATGAGTGACTTTGTCTTAAATTAATGTTCCTCTGCTGGGATATTATGCAAACCATTGTTGGAACTGGTTACTGGTTAAATCCAGCTCAATATTAGCTGTAATATCTTAATACGACACATTTAGATATATTTTCTTAAAACCAGATACTTTTGCAAATGCAACACATGCTTGCATGCTTGATATTATTTTTTAGTTTTAGACAAGAAATGAGACTCATTTCACACGTCCACACAAAATACCTGAAAAACCCTGTGTAGGAGCACCAAGGGAGTAGTTTAAAGTCTTCATCACATCTTACCACATTTTTATGGCTGGCATTTTTTTCAGCAATAGCCATTCAATTTGTCCTGTTATTACATCTCAGTAGATATAATTGTTTCATTGTTAGATTTAAATTGCCCACAAGGGGTTCACAGGGCCGATGGTTTCAGGATAGTGCGTGTCGTAACTCTGTACAGATATGAAAGGCCCTTAGAGGCAAATTTGTGGCTGTTTAAATAAAACTGACTTGAAATATGTGCAAAAATTATTCTAGAGGGGTACCTACAGTGTCATATTTTGAAACAGAAGGCTGATGAGCAAGCTGTAGTATCTGATGACTTGGGAGGAGTAATATAACTAGTCTGCATAGAACAATAATGTGTTTCTGGTGTGTGTTTTCTGCACAAAAAAGGATAATTTCCATATTAAAATCCTTGAAGAGTTCTCCTTCTACCGCATTCAAAATTCCAGAATCTATGAATAAGCTACCTGGCTGCTCGCTGTAGCTTCATACTTACTATAAAGGCATGGAAGTGGATTTCTTTAAGCAGAGTTTAAGCCTGTGTAAAGGAATGGCAGTAAATGAGTTCAGTGGATGTCATCACTCTGTCTCTTTCTCCCTCATGCACTTTCTTCTCTCCTTCATCTTCACCCTTGAAACTAAATCAATGTGTGATGCTGATCCGTTCCGAGCTGCAAAGCAGAATCATAAACAGCAGATGATTCTCCTTCCTGAACGGCAGATAAATGCATCACCTTGTAAAATCAACCAGGCCCAATTTGACATTTGACATTTGCAGACACCTTTTACAGAAGCAACAGAAAGTCAAATATAAATGTTTCAAGGCAAATACAGAAATGCAAATAGAGAGTGGAAAATGATCCACTAGGGAGTAATTTAACATTAAATTAATACTTTTTCAGAATGGAGAGATGTGGACTGAAAGCAGCACTCAGTCTCCATTTAGTGATCACTCAGTGGTTTAGATTTATTACTTTGTATTATATTCATCCTCCCGGACCACCTTTTCCCCTCCACAGTTAATTCCAATCCAGACAGTGAAAATGCCAATCTGTTTAGAGCTGCCATTTTTATCTGCAAAGAAGGATCATAAAACTATGATATCCGCCCAGATAATATTCTGTTGTCTGGGTCCCAAAACACAGCCAAGCTGTTAGACGGCAGCTGGCTCTGAATTAGAACAGATAGAGGGGGAACTTCCCTGTTTAGAATATAAAGTATCATTGATGTTGTCTTGGAAATAAGCTCTGTTGTAAAGGTGGAAAGTCCTTGCCAAGCCTGACTGGAGTATGACAGGGTGGTCCAAGGAGTCCAGAGAGGTGTTGGCAACTATCTGCCCTGCTGAAATGTCCTTGAACAACATCGTAGGTTACTTCCTGCTGTGGAGGTATTGTACTGTAGCTGATCCTGACCTCTGAAAAGATTACTGAATTCTTCTAATGAGCACAAAGTCTGACACACATTATGTGTGGGCGTATAATAAATGTGAATATTAGGTCCACAGACTTCTTGAAGCTGCAGTAGGTAACTTTTATAAATATAGCTCATATTTGCTGAAACTTTCACTATACCCTGACAGTAGTACATGAGACAGATAATCTGTGAAAAAAACAGGTTCCTCTGGCTCCTCCTAGTGCTCC
>NW_023339785.1:714665-717496 GCF_004916995.1 Morone saxatilis
TAACCCTGTATTTTGGGGGGCTACTCTGAGCTTTTCCATGAGAAGCATCTTAGATTGTCTCATAAAGTGAATGAGGCAGTCTCAAATGGGGGTACTTCTGCCTCACCTTCCTTGCCCATTCTTGGCTTCTGTTGCCCATTTCAGCAGCTGCCTTATTCTGCTGATGAGAAGTGCATCTTACTCTTGACTGATTTTGGACATAGCTTCATCGCGTTTGCCGATCCATCGTTTAGATCATTGTACCCACACACGTTACGACCTAAATGATATCAAAAACGCCATGCTTATGAGTCGATTCGAAGTCTCTTTGGGGGCTCTCTACAAGAGATACGAAGAGATAGCCTCCTCCACTCCTCATTCCGTCTCACAACCCACTCGGTTCCCTCTTACATTGCGCCAAACCCCTCCATCCATTTATCCATCCGCCAACAAACCTTCATTCCTCAACCTTGATTCTTCAACCCTACCTCCATCCCTCAACCATCGACCCTACCCTCATCCCTAATACCTCATCCCTCAACCCTAATTTCTCATCCCTAACTGGAATTGTTAGTGAATCCTTGATTACTCATTAGTTGTGTATATATGCTCTGGACCCATTGCTGCTGTTGTTGAGTCTCTGCCTACTTCCTGTATCCACAGTAAGAGTCCATAGACCAGTCTTGTCCGATTGCATTGACTGAATGCTTGCTGTTACTGAGGTCCCTTCTCGAATATTATCATAGATATATATAAAGTCCAGTGGGATCTCTTTATACTTTTTGATAATAATTTTAGTGGTCTGTCTCCTGTGTTCCTGAAATTCTTCAAAAATAGTCTAAATTTTGAGCTGAAGCAGGTAACCACATCAGATACAGCACACAGCTGGCACAAGGCTGTGAGTGTCTGGGATTCCATTCTACCTGTTTGTGTGGTGCACAGGGTTTCGGTTTAGTTATTTTATTTTGTAATACACACTAGCAAATCCTCTTCTTATGTCAGTAAGACACTTCCTGTCTGAGCCTACCTACTTTTGTTCATTGATCTGGGCAAAATCTATAATTGAACATTGTCATCATGCTAACATCAGCATTTAGCTCAAACTGCTGGGCCTAAGCAAACGAGGCTGTAGCATGTCATATCCATGTCATTTTTTTTTACTTTGAAAAAAAAAAAAAAGACCATTTCACTAAATATTAAGGGATCACTTTGAGTGTGACTTCCATTACTCCCTGTGGGTATTAATAAAGTCACATCTTAACAATTATTAATCAGCATTTCTAGTTGCAGTTGGTTCTTACCATAAAACATTATAAAAAGATCTATTTCAGCTATATAAATAGACTTGCACAAACACACTTGCTGCAAAGTTAAGATGAATGGTAGTGCCCTTTCTGTTCTAATCTATTTAAATGCTGGTGTCTGGTAGGGCAGCTGGAGACAGATAAATAGGCAGAGAGGCCACCATCAGCTAAATCTAGAAAAAAAAAAAATTTTTAAAGCATTTAGAACTGGGGTAGAATGGATTGACAGGAGGGACAAAATGGACAGAATCAAACAACAAAAGGAAAGGAGAAGAAGGAAAAATTAAAGCTATATATTTACTGGCTTTTTATTATAGTCACACCCAATGTACACGACCGTGTGTTATATGCGATTAGTGCTCCAAAAGCAGGAGCAGAGATAGACAAATAACATTTAGCAGGTCAAAGGTGAGAATAACATGACACCCTGTCAGCAAATGTGTGTGGGCCCTTCATTTGAGGCCATGAAACCATTGCTCTGTTTCCGATCTGATAAGGATTTATTCCTGTTTCTTTTCTTTCTTTGTCACTATGAACTGAGCATGTGTGGATACAAATCACAATGCTGCCTGAAATATTCTTATTCCACACACACAAGCACACGTGCAGTGGCAACATTCCCGGAAAAACTAAAATGTCTTTGTCTAGTGTCTGCAGGCGACCGTACATCCAGTTGATGTGTTGTTATGAGTGAGTGTGACAGAGCGAGGTCCAGCCACAAAACAGTGAAGCCATACAAAGTTTATGGGCCATGCAATGGCCCTGCTGTCAGATCTAATGGAAAACTGTAGCACAATGCTGGAGAGGAAGTGGTTCTGAGTGCTGAGGCCAGTGTCCGCTGGCTGCTGCATGTGTTCTTTTTAGCACATGCAGGTTGTGGATGTAATGTCTAGCAGCAGTGTTGTAAGGGTGGCTGACAAGGCAAGTGTCAACAGTGGTCATCTGGGAGAAAGGTCAACACTTCCCCTATAACTGTCTTTTTATTGAGGTGCCCTTAAGCACAGCAATATCTCCAGTGGAGCTGCAGTGACCACTAGCAGACTGGTTTTCATCTCCCAGTGTGAATGTATGAACACCTGTATATAAACAGGTTCTCACTGTAGAAGTTTTTTTTCCCTGCTGTATAAGAGTAAGAGTTTAAGCAGCAGTAGGTAATATTTGTAAAAAATATACGTTGTCATATTTGCTGAGCACTAGGAGCCAGAGGAACCAGATTTTTTCACAGATTATCTGTCTCATGTACTACTGTCAGGATATACTGAAAGTTTCAGTAAATATATCAAATAATTATTTTTATATATAAAAAAAGTGTGCTGCAGGAATGAGTCCTAAAAGCCAGAAATTAGTTATCCGTTTACACCTCCGGTTCCCTCTCCTCAACAGGTTTTTGGAATGGGTAAATGCCTAAAATAAGGTCTGTTGTTAACACAAGTTTAAGACATTTTGTTCTACGACATAAAAAACATCAGTAAATTCCCCACCCCTGAATCCTAAAGCTTTTAATTATCTTTAAAAAAGACCGTCGCTAACAAGTGGCTAAATGAGACT
>NW_023339785.1:717669-717870 GCF_004916995.1 Morone saxatilis
CCCTGCCAGTTACCATAGATATGGAAGCTCTCCTGCCACTTTTCAAAGTCAACAGAAGACCTACTTGTTCAGGCTTTTAGTTTAATTTAGTTATGTCTTTTTCTGCTGTCATTTACTTTTTTAATGGATGGAATGAATGGATGATTGATGGATTTTACTCTATTTTTGTGAGATGTATGTGCATGTGCATGTATATGGTAA
>NW_023339785.1:717928-721131 GCF_004916995.1 Morone saxatilis
GCCACATTTACTCTTTCACACACATTCACTCAGTGATGGCAAAGTCCATCAAACAAAACTAACTTATTTATTCTCATTCACACACTGATGACGCAGCATTAGAATATATAAATATACAATATACAAATACATAATAATATATAAATAAAAGTGACTTATCTACTCACCAGTCCCCCTTTACAGCCTCGTTGTGTTTATACTTGTGCTCTTGCAAACTAGTCTCAACTCAAACTTTACAACTTGCAGAGTTATTTACAAGATTTAATTACAAATTGGAAGTTTAGTGGTGGTGATGTTGAAGTCATGTGACTGTGGTGTAGTTCGTTTATAGCCTAACATTAGCTTTTTACATTTACACTTCAAAAATCATAAAAATGCAGTTCATTTGTGAATATTATCTTTGTCGACAGTATAATAAGTAAGTATCATAAACCTTTGTTTAAATGCAAAAAATCCATACAAGCTGCTTAAAGAGTATTTGAATTATATGTGAATATAATTTCAACATATAAATAAATGAATACATTTATGAAAGGTTTATAAAAATATACAAAATTAGAATACATACATCTCAAACAATGACAACTTTTGAGATACAGAGGACGGTAGATTATGTACGGGTTTGTGGAAAACTATAAAGAAAAGCAAAGAGAATTAATGAAAAGAAGGAGCAACAGATCAATGGAAAAGCATTTCCCGTGGAAGACCTTGGCTTCAACCAGGGCCCAACACAAAATGAAAATAAATACTTGCAAACGTCCATGCTCTCTCTCTCTCTCTTGGCTGTAAGAATGGCATTGAGGATTTAAGTGGACGTAAATTTCATTGTGATAAATAGCATTGATTCAGCCCATCGTTACCATTCTTCTTTATGGTTCTGATCATTTATTGTTATTTGCTATGAGGGAAGGGCTGCCTCCACTAAACACCGCCATCTTTCTATATTTACTGCATCAGGGTTGGGACACACACGCCATTCATTCAATCCCTTACTCATTCATCGGTCTCCAGATACCTTTGTTTCCCTCTAACCATCATTTCTGTTTTGCATCCTTCTCTCCTTTCCATCTTTTACTTTATTCTACCCAATACCTTCTTTCCTCCTTCTTTCCATTTCCAGCTCCATATTCTTAGTCTGAAATGGTGCTGTAGAACTAAAGTCTGGTCTCAGACATTTTTTTTGTCCATTGTCTCGGACTTGGCCATTGGTCTCACCAAATATTCTAGTTGGTCCAGCAAAATATGGTTGTTTTTTGAAGTAACTTCTAAACAAAACCATTGGAGCGCGATTGTTCAGAAATGCACCTAGAACGGGCGCTGACATTAGCTGATCAATCGATGTCATTTGCAGTTGTATGCTTGGCTGCCAAAACTCATCTCATTGGCAAAAGCAAAAGCATTCTTTTTTCTGTCCTGGTCTTGTCTCTCATTTGCACTCTGACTTGACTTGGACTCAAATCTCCTACTACTACTTTCCAGTAGGCAGCTGTTTTCTGTGAAAAACCACTGATAAACCCACTGTACACTACCTACTCAGCACCAAACAGCAGACAGACACAGTCTAGCTGGGGAACATAGTGGCACATTTAGTGGTTAAAGAGACCGATATTTTCTCAGGAGTTGGTGGAGAAAATGGAGCTAAAGTTATACAACTCCAAATTAATGCTAATGTTGCTCTATGTCAGCTGGATGTGTTAATAAGTCACTGTTAGCTATAGCAAATGCACAAGATCTTAATATGTCAGTGTTATGTGTACAGCTTTTGGTACTGCCCTTGAGTGGCCAAAAAATAGTTTAGAGAGATATAATTCCTCACAATTAAAGTTAATAATTTTATTTATTTTTTTAACTTCATTCAGTAGTCCAAATTCTTTCAAAGAAATGTAGAAAAACATATACTAAGATAAAATAAAAATATATTTGACTAGACAGAGCTTAGAAGGGAGATATGTTGGCATATTTAAATCAATCATAAATGGACCTATTATGAACAGATATGTTATCTAGAAATATCTAGATGAATGATATTCTGATTCTGAGATATAATGATTCTTCTAATGGTGTTCTCATGAATATTCATTAACAAGGGCATACACATTTTTTGTCTCAGTCATTTCAGTTCTCTTAGTTTCATACATATTTACTGAAGAGTTACAGCTTATTTAGACTGTGCCATATATTACAAGACTTTCCTCCAATGATATGTATCAAAAATCATCAAATTGATATATCATCAGTTTATATCTATATATGTCTATATAAGTCAATATAGCATCATATCTATGATCACCAGTGACCAATCACTGAGCACAATGTAATCTTATACCCAGAACTACAAATGCTCCTCTACCTCCTGTCAGTTCTCCTCTGTTTTCTCAGCAGACTATTTACATTATTAGATCAGTTTCCTCTGCTTTGCCTGCCCTGCTGCTTTCATTCACTCCCAATATAAAGCCAGCCTTAGTCAAAGCGTTGCCTTAGGGCACATCACAGCTATTTATGAAGGAATCAGCAGCTGTCCTGTTCTGTATCCAACAAACTTACTTATCGCTCAGGGGATTCACACCAACTACCTTTCTGATCACGAGCTGTCTGCAGAGCTCCTAGCTGCCCCTTGAATTTGTAACTGCTGGCTAAGTGACCTGCTGGCTTTGTTCCCATTGTTGAGAGTAACACTATGACACATACACACACGCAGAAACACAAACACATGCTGAATGCATGCACCTGCTTATCGGTGAGTCACACAGTAATTTTACTGTCTATGATATATAGCGTTTTTATGATTTTTTTTATTTCATACATAAATCTTTATTTAATTTGGTGTAAATTCATATTGGAGTTAAATTCAGATCTAGACAGGCAGGAGCCAGTGTGTTGTAATAAATATGTAACTTGAAACCTGTTTCCACCAAAGGCATATAAAATTATTTGTGCGAGTAGATTACATACAAAGTCCATGCACAGATGCGAAACAACACTAACTCATGCATGTTGAAAATATTGGACAATTAATTGAAATCTGTTTATGTTAGGCTCATAGCACCGTTGTAAACCAGATTTAAGGGTGAATACTAAATGCAAAGCACATATTCTTTTTTTCCTTTAAAACTGGGGTTGGTAATCTTGGAAAGCTAGCAAGGTTTGAAAATAGCACCGCCTCCTGCCTCCTCTGATTGGCTCATGGTTCCCCCCCTCTCCCC
>NW_023339785.1:721231-724767 GCF_004916995.1 Morone saxatilis
AAATATTACCTACTGTAGCTTTAAAGCTGTGAACCACAAACCAAGAGAATTTTGAGGAAAACTTAATTATTCTTTCATTGTTTTATTTATTATGTGGCCTATTAATGGAGTTAATGAGGAGAAACTGTGACATGCAGAGTGAGGTTGAAATACAGTATATATATGTGTATGTAAGTAAAGTCTGACAGAAGCAGGAGAAGGGGACATTCTGAGTACAATAATATAATCTGGCTACAGGCCTCACACCTGGGGCCTGTGAACACTAGAACAGATGTGTGTAGCATAACAAACCAATAACACACAACCATCAGCTGTAGATGAACTAACAGCTCACTCAAGAGTGATTGGATACGATTTTGTTAGATCATGACTTCAAAATAGGCATCAGTGGTTGTGGACAGAATGAGCAAATGCCATGAGACACTATGTAAATGCAGATAAACATACATCAGCCACAAGGGGGCAGTGCCACATCAGATATATTCTTTAAGTCTGTGTTTGTGCTTATGTACCCTCTGTATGGTGTGTGTGTATGGTGTGCGTGTGTATGAGAAGAGAGACTCAATTCAAGAAAATTAACTCGGCTTCTGTAGAATTTCAGCTTTAATAAATAATCATTAAAAGATCTTTCACCTCCTGTACATGGACTAAACTGGTGTTTTAGCTAATCTAATAAAATGAATATAATCTAATCTAATACACTATCGTACAACATAATCTAATGCACTATATTAAAATGTAATATAAACCATATAATAAAGCAAAATGTGTTATTAACCAGGTAATTTACACAACCTCTACAGTGTAAAACAGAGCAGAACCTTTAGATCTCCATCTTGTTGGCCACTAATTAAGTCTGCTTTCTCTTTGCATTGACTGAGGCTTCACTTGATGCCAGTGTTTATTTAGCTTTTATGCAGCTTTCTCTGAACCATTGATTAGTACAGAACAGCAGAAGTGATGTGCCAAAAAAGCAGCAAAAGTTTTTGAGCTCACTGGAGAGAGTGAGTCTGGAGAATCTATCACGTCTGCACCAAATGGATGGTGGTTTTTGCAAATCATTTCGGGGGGGCCGTAATTAGCAATGCCACTGTAAGTCAAACGGGAAAAAATGCTATCGTAGTTGAAGAAAAATCAAAACAAATGAAAACACGTTTAATCAGTTCTGCTTGTCTGAGGAGCTGTATGAGTGTATGATTTTACAGTGGGCACACAGAAGTGAGTGAAATACAGCTCAGGCTACAGAAATGGAAGCAGCAGAACTGGCATTAGCAGAAGCACACAGACATGGTAACATTGCATTAGTAATATTAAGAGGAACAGTTGTAGCAGCAGCAGTAGTTCTACATATATATATATATCATGTATATTAGAAATTCCGCTTTACTAAAGGCTGCCAGTGCTTGACAGACTCTCTTAGCCCTGTGTTTCGTCTCTCAGGCTATAAACTGCTACTGCCCTCCTGTCTGATTGGTGGATGTTAGTACCTGCAGCCAGGGGGGCGTTTTCAGAATTTTTTGACTGGGATGGCATGAATTATGTGTCTCAGCTTTCTGAATTCATTCTGAATTTATGCAATTCCAATACTGTTTAGATATCCCATGCATATGCAATATATTCAAATACACCTTTATATTACTACTTATATTACTTGCAAAAACATTTTTGGTTTTGCCCTCAAACTGCATGAGATTAGCATAAAGTGGGTCTGTCTGCAAAGGGGAGACTTGTGGGTACCTTTAGAACCCATTTCTATTTAGCTATCTTAAGGTCAGAAGTCAAAGGACCCATTAGAAAATGGCCATGCCAGTTTTTCTATCTACAAAATTTACCGATATGCTAGCATGACGTTGATACCAATGGATGTTTTAGGTCATCTAGTTTCATATGATACCAATATCTTCACTTTAGCTTTAAAGCAGAGTCCGCTACAGCCTCTGGAAGAGGTGATGATAATGGTTTGGCCAATCAGTGGTCAGTGCTACCCCATTTGCTACTTATGTTTTAATGCCTTTCTTTACCATCTGTGAAGTGAAACCATCTGTTTTCACACAGTCAGAGAAAGTAAAAGTGTGCAACCTGCTTATAGTTCAGTTGTAATATCCCAGCGCACCATGGAGCGTCTTTCCTGCCGGTCAGACAGATTGGAGTGGCACTGCCCACTGTTTCTACCCACCCCAATTCCAGACCTGATTTTTAGGACATTGTCTGCAGTTTATATGTGAAAAAGGCTTAGAAGAAAGAAAAAGAGTATGGGGGAGTGATGTATATATTTTTTATCATGGTTTGCATTATTTTGACCATAGAGAAGAGCATGTGACAACTTAATCTTATGAGTTAATCGAACATTCAGTGAGAAGTTTTGAAATAGTTCTAAATGTGATAACCAGACAAATTAAGTTGACCTGGCCTCAAATTGATAAACTATAATTACACTACACAATTTATGTAATTACAGTGATCAACTAAACAAAGGTTTCTGTTCACCATCCAGACTACCGGTATTTGCCATTTTTCACAAAGGTGTTTGTGTCCTGAAGAGACAACGAGGTGCCAATGAACACACAGATTTTTACATTTTGGACTCTCTGTTGTGTGTGTTTTGTGGAGATGTGTGACAAGATTCCTACACATGGGATTGGTCTGTCACCATGCACGAAATGACTCTCAGCTTGGAGGTGAAGCAAGGACACGAGGCAGTCGGTTGCTGCAATGTTTTTTGATGGGACGGATGTCATTCTGGGTAGTGGTTGTGTCCTCCCCTGCTTCCCCTCCTGTGGTTTCTGAGCCCTCTTCCATGTAATGTGGCTTGATGTGTGGGTGATATTTTCTTTTAGCAGGTTGTGCTGGGATGTGAGTGATGAGCCGTATTAACCCTGTCCCTGAAGGTGGTGACTCTGAACCATTTACACTTTCCCTGTCTGATTAGCCTGCATCCCGTGACCTGGAACAACAAGCTGATCCATCATGGAGGAGTTGTTGGAGAAGGGTCTGCTGGCTCCGGAGGTGAAAAGCACTTTTGGTTGTTACCTTCAATGTGTGCCAGCTAACAGGCTTAACAAACCAGAG
This sequence comes from Morone saxatilis, assembly GCF_004916995.1. Taxonomy (NCBI): domain Eukaryota; kingdom Metazoa; phylum Chordata; class Actinopteri; family Moronidae; genus Morone; species Morone saxatilis. The sequence goes on from NW_023339785.1 coordinate 724,301, forward strand.
CATGGAGCCTGTTAATGATTCCAGTCAATAGCTATCTACGTATAGCAGAACTTTTAGGGTGAAGGTTGGAACAGCAAGTATTTCGGAACACATGCCCTGTCTAACCTTGGTTTTGGTGCCATACCATATCATCATAAACACGTGGCCTTAATGGTTTCATGGCCAAGATCAGACATTCGTCAATCCCATAATGTATAAAGTGAGTAACATTTAATGAACTGATTTAATTGTTTGTTTTTTTCATTTTGGGAAACAGGCCTATTTGCTTTCCTTCTGACTGTTAGATGAGAAGATTGATTTCACTCTCATGTTAATGAGCAGTGCCTGAATTGGACCAAAAAAAGGTGCCAGTACCCTAATTCACCCTAACCCTAAACACAATATAACCTTAATTCTTTTCCTGTCTTTTATCCTTTTTAACAAGGACATGTTCAGTGCTGCTTTCAGTGTGGAGGGACTTGGCTTGG
>NW_023339785.1:724867-730683 GCF_004916995.1 Morone saxatilis
TTCTTCTTCTTCTTCTTCTTAACTGTAAGCTAGGTATGTGTTAACTAAGCATATTTACTACTTTAAGTACTGTGCTTAAAGACCAGCGTGTAGGACTCACTGGCTTCTATCCGGTAGTTGTTGAGACGTTTCACAAAAAAACACAAATGTGAACCCTCCCCTTTAGTTCTTAAAGTGTGTGGGATTAGGTGGTATCTAACGGTTAAGCCGCACATTGCAACCAGCTGATACCACTCAGCCTTTCAAGCATGTAGGAGAAACAATAGTGTTTGCAAAAGGCCCTAAAAGAGCCTGTGTTTGGTGTGTTCCTTCTTGGGTACTGTAGAAACATGGCGGTAGAAGAGGACCTGCTTAGCTCAGGCTAACAGCTCATTTTAAGGAAACAAAAATACAATGATTCATATTTCCAGGTGAACATACACTAATAAATATTATACACTAATTATTATTATGTTCCATACCTGCCAATAGTTACACAGTGGACCTTTAGAAGATCTGAGTTCTTATCAGTCTTCTCAAATTATTGTATTTCCCAAAATGTTGAACCATTTTCAAAGTAAATTGACCTTATTTTGGTTCTGATACCCAATACTTTCAATTTGGATACTGAAAACAATATTGCTCAGGCTAACTATGGCACTTATGGCACAAATGACATAAAACAATGCACATCCGCACTTACATATTATAACAACTGACTTCTTTGTAACACAAAACAGGGTATTAAAAAACATATTTAATAAAATGTAATTGACCTAATGAAAGTGTGACCTCTTAACCCAACTTTATTTTCCAGAATGTTGTTATGAGAAAGGAGAAGATCAGGGAAGAATGCAGACAAGGACAAAGCATGGGCAATGACAACAGAATGAATGGAGCTGTTTTCAGCCATCCTTTGCAGTGCACAGTTTAAATACCTTGCCTACATTTGGTGCCAAAGCAGGAAGTAGCGTGCCCTTTATGTTTTTCCTCTCACCAACGAAAAATCAAGGATGTTTTCAAAATAATCAAAGCCATGTTTGTCCTTATCCAGATAGTAGGAATAAAATCTTCTAGCATCAATCATCTGTCTGGTAATAGGGGTGCCATTTCAGACTGCAGTGGGTCATGAATGCAGAGGGCATCCTTCAATTAAGGTTCTTGTGCAGGGACTCGTAGACACCAAGTGCACTCTGCTGAGGTGTGCCAAAGGACTCATAAAGGGGCCTTAGCACCAAGCTGGGAGAATGCCCTTAAGATTAGGTCCTGCCAGCAGAGCTGCATGGGCTAAAAAAAAAGCTTGGGCCTTTCTGTGTGCCCAAGCTAATATGATAAAAGGCTTGTCAGATGAAAAGAAAAAGGACACTACTGGTTTCTCCGAGATTTCTCAGGAGTAACCCTACCCTCAGTGTGAGCAGAGCAGAAACACTCTCTAAAGCCTGAGTTGCTTTTAATCCTCTTGTCCAAAAGTGAGTCACATCTCAGATTTTTTTTTTTTTTTTACTGATAGGCAAACTCTGTACCTTAATCACGATACAAATTGCAGGACAGATGTGTGCTTCATATTCAAGGTAGGTCACTGTTTTTACAAATCCTAGTAAGTGAGAGGAGACAGCAATGTTTCATGTGTGCTTCAGTGCAGCAGGAGTGTGTGGACTACTGCTGGTCATATTTATTCAATACAAAGGCTGACAAGGTGAGCCTGACTAGTACCAAACAACAATCTGATCAGTGTAAGATAATAAATAATAAATGACGTGTGGGGGAAACAGTTCTCAAACTCCCTGCCCAGTCATTGCTTGTGTGCAGTTCCATCATATTTCATGCTCATAAGGAACAGCAATGAGTACCTGTGACAAGGTTGTGTTTACTCAAGAGTACAATTGAGAGAACCTTCATAAAGTCTAGGACAGTGAGGTCAAAGTACCTTAGTGCTTGAGACCCTCGCGTGCATTGGAATGATCCTATAATGGACTGATCTGGCCAGAGGAGGCAGAGGAAGAACGTTTTGATTGCTTAGATGAGGATTTGTGGCATGGAAACAGGGATCAGCCTCACTGATGTTATACAGTACATACAGTACAGAATTCCCCCCTGTGAGCAGCTCACAGCAGTAACAGGTCCAAAGGGGCCCTGTGGGGATAACATTCAAAAGTTCTTTACCATTACTGCCACCTGCAGATCAGTAGAAAAATGTCAGTAATGTCAGTAACCTAATCCAAGTATCACAATATTAAAGCTGCAGTCGGTAGGTAAAAATACCTTTTTGTCATATTTGCTGAAACTTTCACTATATCCTGACAGAAGTACATGAGACAGGTAATCTGTGAAAGGTTTCTCTGGCTCCTCCTAGTGCTCCTAATGGCATCTGCAAGAAAAGAAAAGAAAAAATCTGATCTGCAAAACATATTTGAGCCTCTATAATGCTAATCATTTCAAGCTAGCAGCGTTTGTGGTGAAAGTAAACAAATCTGTCCACACACTGTTAAATTCTCTATTTTCCTCTGAGACTTATTGTTTTCTGAATATCTACGTAGCCTAGCTAGGGAGACTCAAGACTAGTAGCCACCCCTTTACAGACAAAAAAATACAGCTGTCCTGAGGTTTTAGTGATGCAGCAGTTGTATGGAAGCAAAGAAAGGCCATAATAATTCGAATTTTAAGGCAGCTGCTAATCTAATATCACTGATTCAGATGTCTGGGGTATCATACGACATATATTGCGAGACAAGATATCAGAATCAGAATTATGTTTATTGATAAGTAGGTTTTTACACCTATGAGGAATGTGTCCTGGTGCAATTGGTGAAAAAAATAAAAATTACAAAAATATACAAATCACAACAAAAATCACACAGGAGAAAATAAAGTACTTTCAAAATATAAATTAAATTAAAGATAAGAGAAGACTAAGAAAAGGAAGACTGTGCCAGGAAGATGGGGAGTGCATTAAATTGTAATGCAACTGTAATATACAGGGGTGGGGTATTAGAATTCAAGTGACAAAAGGAGTAACCGGGACCTTGTAATGAGTCAGCTGCAGGACGGAAAGAAAAACTTTTTTTGTGGCGAGAGGTTTTTGGTTCCTGATGGACCGGCAGCCTCCTTGCCAGAGGGAAGGTAATCTCAAAGAGTTTGTGGGACCAGGCTGGGAGGGGTCAGCCACAATCTTGCCTGGCACGCTCAGGGGGTCCTTTAGAGGCGTCAGGTCCTAGAGGATGTCAGATTGCAGCCGTGCCGATCACCTTCTCAGCAGATCAAATGAGTAATCTTTAAGGACCTCCTTTAACTTTATTAAATACTGAATGAGCTTTGGCTAATAAACCTGCTCTCTTTAATTATTTATTCACTCATTACTTGAAAAGAAAGGGAAAAAAAGCAAAGCTTAGTTACTGAAAGTTACTGAAAAATACAATAAACTAAACCAATCATAATACAGTATGTGTCCAACTTGCCAAAGTTGCTATAAAAAAAAGAGGAAAATGTAGAAATAAAGAGCATGTAAGATTTAGGATTTATTTAGGATTTAGTGCCTATCTAGTTAGGGGAAACTACAGGGAAAACTGCAAAAGGCCCTATCTCGAGCCAGTATTTGATACTTCCATTCAGTAAAAACATGGTGGTTCAACATGCCGGACTCTAGAAAAGGACCCGCTCACTCTGTAGCTAAAAACAACTCATTCTAAAGTAACGAAAACAGATGAATGAGTTAGTTTCTGTTTGATGGAGGTATGTAGTATAAAAGCGCTTTCAGTGGTCGAACTAGAAAGGTAGCTACAGTCCATCGGCAATAACAGCCAGCTCTTTCAGCTCCCAAAAGACTCATCATTTAGCACCACTTTTATAATTCAGCTAAATTTAGCCTATAGCCAAATGTAACAATATTTTGACCTATGATTGGTATGCCCATATACTGTATCACTCAAATTATTCAATGTGCTTACCTAATTTCCAGAATACCATAATTTGGCATTATGCTTGGTGTAAAAACCTTGAACATCATTAAACATGTATGTATTAAACTATGTTTTGTATCTAACTAGCACAACGTACAAAAATCTCAGCATGCGGGGTGCAAGGTAGCTCACCCGGTAGAGTCCTTACTACAGTGCCATGGGTTCGATTCCAACCGGTGGCCCTTTGCTACCACATTTCCCTAAAAAAAGGTCACTTAAAGGAGTCAACTCATTAACGAATGACAAGGTTCAAGGTTACTTTATTTGTACCCATAAGAAGATTTAGTTTGCAGTAGAAGACACACAGGTATTCCTCTTGACAAAAATCTAAAAACAACAGACAAACATGATACAAACAGGATAAAGGATAATGATGGTTCCAGGTTCTTAAAATGAGAACTCACAAAGATAGAACAATAAGAAACACTAAAATAAAGAACCACGAGAATAAATAAGGTAAAAATGCATCACTTACAGGATGTAGGTGGATTTAAAGAGAGCGAGACAAGTGGAATACAGTGCGGGCTCTGGATGACTTTGACCTATATGTTCCATGTGTCACCGTGTATCACACAACTAGATGTCGAAATGCACGTTCAAATGTGTCAGTTTTTTTCTCCAACAGCGTCTGGCCATTTCTAAATGTCAAAGTGTTCTCCAGAATTCAGGACATAGAAATAAACGTAGGTAGAAGTGGCATTCACTGTCCATGCATTAGTGGAAATGAGTACAGTAAAGAGCAACAATTTTAGAAATCTCTCTGACATTTTCTCTTTGTTTCTTTCAGGGAAACCAGAGTGACAGTTCTGAGAAGAGGAAGTAAAAAAATATATCCAAATGAAATTTTTAATGAATGTTTTTACGTGAAAATAGGAACCTGTTGTTCCGCTGAATGCCAACACAACAGACTATCATAAGACCTGTAGCCGTTCAGCAATTTAAGCTGTTAAAATAATAAATGAAAAATGTGAAAATGCCACACTGAAATCATCATTTATAATAACAGAGCCTGTTTATCATAAAAGGGAGCAATGGAAGGCGGAACTAAACACAAAGCAAAACACTGTCATACATTACATTTCAAATGCTATATATGTAATGATGTGTGTGTGTAATTTGAGCTGAAATAGGATTTGCTTTCTATGGAGGAATTGGTGTAGCTGAAGAACATCTTAAAACAGTTTTTTTTCTAATTAGGGAGTGACCAGTCAGCTCTTTTCTCTCCGCTCCCCTTCCTGCTTGACCAGCCTGCAAAATAATGCTGCTGCTGAGGCTTTTAAATTATGGGCTATTCAGTGTACGAATGTGCGGGAATGGGGTGAGTTTGGCATGTAGTGTACAGAGCATTGAGAGGTCGAAAGACTCCAAAGTCCTATATAAGTACAATCCATTTACCATTTACCATTTATATACCGATACACCGATCAGTCATAACATTGTGAGCACTGACCAGTGGAGTGAATAACTGATTATCTGGTTATCATGGCATCTGTCAGTGGGTGGGATATATTAGGCGGAATTTTGTACTTAGTACCTATCAAAAGTGCTCCAAGGAAGGATAAAAACTGGAGACAGGGTCATGGGCGTACAATGCTCATTGATGCAGTTGATGCTGAAACAGTTAATACTGGTTCTGATAGAAAGGTGTCAGAACACACAGTGCAACACAGTCTGTTGGTATGGGGCTGCACAACATTCTGACCACCAGGGTGCCCAGGTGATCACAATGTTATGGCTGATAAGTTTATAACTTCAGTTAATTAATTAGAATAATAAGTATTTTTCCTGTAGTTGCCATCTTTGTTTCTGCCAGTGCTGACATCACAAGAATGGTTGTGTAGCAGCATACAGGTGTTACCTGTCATTCAGTGCTGCTGTTGT
>NW_023339785.1:730783-735478 GCF_004916995.1 Morone saxatilis
ACAGCGCTGCTTGGTGTTTAATGATACTGGCAAACGAAAGCAAAGAAAAAACAACTTAAAGGAAAATAAGAAGGATGTTTGTGTCCATTCAAGTTTATTTGAAACACAGCAGGAGTAAACTTGAAAGTTGGAATTATTGAAAGGACTGAAAGGAAAAGATAAAGAAGGTTTGGGAGATTGAGGAGAGAAAGAGGGGAGGACTTTGGCAGAACAAAATTGACAGGAAATGAAAAGAAAGAAGCAAAGAAAAGCAAATAAAAGAGGGAGCGACAATTGAGGGATGTAAAGTCAAAGATGTGAGAGGATATAGTTATAGAGAAAGTTAGAAAAAAGATCCAACTGGAAACCCAAGACAGAAGCGCGACCGAAAATGGGCCTGCCTAATTTTAACAAGATTGGAAAGAAAACGGTTCCCTCTGCCTCACACACATATGCAAGGTGCAAACTGCCACATGGTCAAAAGGCTTGGTCTGGTTCTGAAGTATGCTTTAAACACAAACTGTCAGGACAGAGAGGGGGATGGAGGATGAGACACAGAGAGCGAACGCTGGAGTCACAGAGGAAAATAAAGGAGGTGGGCGTGGGAAGAGTTGGACACAATATAATGGATGAAAATGTGCAAACGATGAGAGGGAATCAGGGACAAGAACAAAAGCCTTATAAAAACCATACAGTATACACTTTATAAAAAAACAAATAATATTTGTATTATAACTATGTATTATTATTACATGATAAAGTCACATAACATGCAGAGGCACAGTGTCAGCAGAACGGTCCTTAAAAAATTGTATATAGGAATATATGCATATTACAAAGTGTCAATAAGATCCCACTATGAGGACACCCAAGCAGAATACAAATGTATTTACCATCTGTTATATCATCTGCCAGCCATTTTTTCAGTTATCTCATCATATTATTACCTCCTTTGTAAAACTGCACACAGCACACTTGGCCAGTCTATCAAGTTCGGTAAATGGTATTGAACGAAAGTTTAGGGCGTATATTCTATAAGTATTCTATGGTTTCCTCCTGAATGTCATCAATCCAATAAAAAGGGACCAAAACCAACAAAAAGGTTTGTGTTCGCGTTCAGTTAAAACAAGCGTTTAAACTTAAAATAGGCCTCCGACTTGATTATTTGGCAAAAACCATAGTCACAATTATTTTAGTCAAAGTTGCTGAAATCCTTGATTATTTAACGATGATTACTCACTGACTTTAAATAGCAATTCAACTAAAAACACAAATAGAGTTAAATCTTAGTGGCATCGATGGCCTTTTTTTGGTTTTAATCTGCAGGATACCTCTGAGTTTTTCTTTGTAGTGATCATGCCTTGGCGACCATCAACAACACAGTCATCACTGAGAGTCGATACATGCACTGCTGTCATAGGCCCTTAGGCTCTTGTTATCTTATCTACACAATTCTTGGTGCCCAATCCCTGCCTGCTCTCCCAAAAGTTCACTGTACAAGTTGCTGTCTGTATGTACAGGCTCTGTACACCATGCAAACCTTCAGTATTGGTCAACAAGACATAATAGATGAGTAGGGAGAGGGAGCGGGGTAGCTAACTCAATAGTACAATTTGTTATGTGCGAACTGTTGGATTTAATGACATACTAGATCATTAGGAAGGGCCAGGGAAAAGATTGGCCCAACAGCAATTCAGAAACATTGTGAGCCCCTGGAGCACCCTGGTGGGTCCTAATGTTCTGCCAGCCTTATACCAACAAACTGTGACTGCAACTGTGAGCTTCTCACACCTTTCTATCAGAACCAGCATTAACTGTTCAGCATTTTTGAGCCCTACAGTTAGCCTCGTCTGTTGCGATCGCGCACCACACGGCCAGCCTTTCACCTCCCACGTGATCAGTGAGCCTCGGCCCCCCATGACCCTGTCTCTGGTTCACCCACTTTTCCTTCCTTAGACCACTTTTTGATAGATACTGACGTCACTGCAGACCGGGAACACCCCACAAGAGCTGCAGTTTTGGAGATGCTCTGACCCAGTCGTCTAGCCATCACAATGTGGCCCTTGTCAAAGTCGCTCAAATCCTCACGCTGCCCGATCACACAGAGAGGAACCGTTAAAAACACCTGCAAAACCCTTGTTTTTTATATGGTGCACTGTGCCTGATGTGCGCTCTTCTTTCACATTTTTGTAGCGGTTTTTAGTGTGTATTTTATTGTGTATAAAAGTTAAGATAATAATGTATTACTACTTGTCAGTGCAAGGCGTGGAGTCGCACCACTCATCAATGTCACAGTTGGCCCAGGCAGCCAATCAAAGCAAGAGGTGGACTTTTCTACTTTACCACTTCCTTCCTGTTGTGATGTTGTTTACTATACTCATATATGTACTTCTGATCGACGTCAGCTTGAAAGGTGACTGTAACCTGGTGGTAGCACCCTAAATGCTAACACAGGCTTAATTGACAATTACAATGTTAGCATGCTGATGTTTAGCAGGTTTAATATTTACCATGTTTGCCACTTTAATGTGTTAGCGTGCTAATATAGGCTAATTAAGAAAAGATAAACCGTTACTGCAGTAGCACAATGACAGGTAAGTATAGAAAGTAAAATAAATACATAAATACAGTATACAGCTTTTTGATGCTACTACTGTATTAATCACATCACTGTGATTAATAGTAGCATCAATCACAGCAGAGTCAACAAGTCTTTGAAAAACACATACATGCATTTTCCATGTTTTCATGTGACCACATGTCAGAAAGATGCTACCACATGCTGCAACATGTGAAGCATGTGGAAATCATGGCAACACGTTTTCACATGTGCAAAATTACATGTATATATCTGGTCACGTGTTTTTCTGTAATGCACAGCAAATACTAGACTACTATATGATGTAACTCAGTTTTGTCTATACATAGATACATAGTAAAATGTAAGTAGAATATAAAGCAAGTCAATGTAACTAACATGGTGGAGTATAAAATAATATAATTAGTACTAAAGACAAAGTTAAGTATAGCTGAGGCTGACAGGAATGTCATTAGTTTTACAGCTGATGGTGGTGCTAGATAAAAAGTTGAAAAGAATTACAAAAAGTAAGTGGTACTAAGAGCAAAGTCGTTGGGGTTAATTCTCTGGGACCATGAATGTCTGATCCATAGGAAATCCCTCCATATGTGTCAGTACAAGATGTACAATAGCTAAATGTGTTTAATATTTTATTGTGAACTATGATCCCACATTTCCCCTCTTTATAGAGGTCAGACGGTAGCTCAGCCCTCCTTACCACACTTCAACTACTTCACCAATTACCACATCACACACTGACACATACTGAATGTATCTATATAGACACACATTACCAATCCTGTCCAGCTCCGGTCTATCTAGGTCAGACTCAACTACTTAGCCATGGGTGCCACACATGAACTTACTGCTACTTACCAAAAGCACACACACACTCAAACATGGATAGACGGACACAAGCACGGACACAATCATGGTCTAACAGATACATGGACACCCACACACAGATTGCATGTGTCTTTACCCACACACTTACATACATGCTTTCTCTCACTTATTCTAATACATTCACAAAACACTCCTTTATGATCATTTGCAATGGATTTTTGCTTATATTGATGGTTTACCCACCATTTAATTCCAGACTACATCACTGTTGTCAGGGCTTGAGAGAGATGAGAGGGATTTCTGGAGTGCAGAACAGAGAAAAAACCCTGACATTTCTCCACACTCTGCAAGCCTTCAAGCCTGCAGCCTCGCTGCCACTCCACTGCTGAGACAACATCAGCAAAGGGCAACAGCAGTGTAAGTGCGCTGTTCCAGGACCTCATATTTTAGTTGAGCTCTCTTATCCTTCAAATCACGTCAAAGCCTATTGTTATTACTGTTAGAGTGCCATCTTTTAGCCCATTGGCTTATATTCTTAACTAAAGCGACAGATAGTGGGCCCTACAGTAAAATGAGCGTGAACTCCACGATTGCCAACATTACAAAAAATCAATAATAGGAAGAGCAGCTTCAGGGCTTTTCAATATCTCTTTGCCCACAAAACAATCATGGAAGACGGAGCGCTAGGGGAAAAAAACGGAATAAGATGTGGTGAGATAGAAGAGATTTATTACAAAGAGTTAAAGTCAGATCTTTTGTTTCTTTTGAAGCCTTTGAACTCACTGTTGTATTCAAGTGTCGGGCCGACTGCTGCAGTGAAAACAGCCTGTACACAGGTCAACAAGAGTTTCACATCAGAGAGAGAAAGCTGCAGTATCAGTGTTGGAGTGCACACACCTACACATACAAACACAGTTTGAAGTAGTATTATGGTATGCAAAACTTTCCATACAAAAATTAACCACAGACATTCAATGATGCATTTATGAGGGACACAGCTTTCACAGCAAAACTATAACCAGAATGCCATAAAATATTTCTTTCATATTATGATGCCAGATTTATAATGTTCTTTATAGCGGAGCTGTTGGGATCATTTTTGATTTTGTTTTGGTCTATAACAATAAACTGATATACTGATATAGTTCTTTGCAAAACAAAGTTACAAAGTGCTTTACCAGACAAACAATGATAAAAACATTTTAAAAGTTATACAACATTAAAGCTGCAGTAAAAAATAATAAATATTTGCTGAAACTTTCACTATATCCATGAGACAGATAATCTGTGAA
>NW_023339785.1:735578-743815 GCF_004916995.1 Morone saxatilis
CTGTATGTTTACAGCTAGACGGAAATATTTATTTGTCTAGCTGTAAACATACAGCTAGACGGAAATGTATTATTTGTTCCGCCCGAGAAAACGAAAGAGAATGCCGTTTCCACTCTGTTTTTGCCTGTTTGTAGATTGCAGCCTGCATGTCCAAGTGGAAGTTGAGGCTAACCAGTATCAGGTTCAGTTTCTCACATTTTTAACAAACCAAATTCCATGAACATTGGTTCAGAAATAAGCGTGTTACAGTGGATTGAGTAAAGAAATCTCTCAGAACATAGATATTGATTTCTTAACACAAATGTATGTTATATTCAGTTTGACTTGGGAGTGAATCTTAATATTCCCTCCTCACACTCCTTTTTTATTTTATCTTATAAATCACATAAAGACGAGGGTGAATTTTCGTTGCAGTTTGACTGAGACATCCCTTGGAGACACACACACACACACACACACAAACATACAGACAGATGAGCTGATGCAACTTCTGAATGCTGCAAAAGCATGTTCCAGCTCAGCTCCCATGACACATTGTTTTCAGAGCTTAGTCAAGCCTAGTTAATGCCAAACATTGTGTGTTTGTGTATGTATGTGTGTGTGTGTTTTACAGTCCCTTTGATGCATTACCCTGAAATCCCCAGAAACTTTTGTTGGACCAAGATTCCAGTCACACACACACACACTTTCACCCTCTCATTGTCCTCTGTCGGTGCAAAATGAATTACTTTGATCTCCTAGGTTTTTTAGCTTTTGTAACTCCATCATCTTTGTCCCGAGTTACACACAACCACTCTCTCTCTCGCTTTCTCTCTGACACACAGACTTGCACAATAACAGGACAGTGAAAGGGTCAGACATGTAGGGAAGCGTGGGGAAGGGAATGTCAACAGGGAGTACACCATTTTATAAAGCACAGAAATAACAACAGACACGTGGTCACAGAGGGTCAACATCCTCCCCCTGCACTACAGATACAGGACTCGTTATCAGACTGGGTATGCCATGCGGGGGGGGCTGTGGCTCAGGAGGAAAAGCAGCTTGTCCATTACTCCCAGGGTTAGCGGTACGATCGCTGGCTTCTCCTGTCCATGTGTCGGAGTGTTCTTGAGGAAGACACTGAATACCAAGTGGCTGCCGATGGGCACGGCACCTCAGCTGCCATCGGTGTGTGAATGGGTGAATGAGAGGCAGTGCTGTAAAGCGCTTTGTCCGTTAAGGTAGAAAAGTGCTTTATAAATGTAACCATTTACAGCCTGTAAACAGCTATGTATAGTTTTAACTATGTACTGTGTGATACTGAAGGCACATTCAGTTTTATGTTTGATTTTCAACTTTGCTGTCCATGTCCATAATGCAGAGATTTTAATTCACACCTTTGTTTCATCCAGACTTGATTCTGTAATGTTGTGTTGTCTGGTCAGCCCAGTTGCCAGCATTAAAAGTCTTCAACTGGTTTAGAATAATGCAGCTAGAAATATTGACCATATTACACCAATTTTAGCTTTACTTATAGACTGTATAATTAAAAATGGACATATTCTGTGTGACGTCACCCATAGGTTCCTGAAGAGCTATTGTGAAGCTCAGTGTGGTCGATCCTGGTTGTCGCCATCTTGGCAGTCCCTACCAGTTCCTGGATAATCCAAAAATGGGCAAAGAGGTGGAGCGTGGTTACCAAAAACAGCCATCTGTGATGCCACCCAACTGTCAGTCAAACCAGCCATGTCCTTAACTATGCATAACTTTAAACTTTAATATAATTTAAACTGGTGATTTCTATAAGAATACACCCCCTGTACAGTTGTCATGAACAGGAAAATTAGCTATGAAGACCAAAACCATTTCCTGTACCAGGTTGTTAAGTTGGGCATTTTAATATGGGGCCTTATGGAGATTGACTTACTGCTGAAGAAAGTCTCAAGTGGCCAGTAGAGGAACTGCAGTTTTTGTTACTTTTGTGCTTGGCTTCACTTCTTCGGTTCCTGTCCATGTCAGATCAGATGTTAAGGTGATTTCACATCTGTCCAATCTCATTACAGGGCAGCTGTGACTTAGAGTCCACATGTTGAAGTGTGCTTGGGCAAGATAGTGAACCTCAAATTTGCTCCCACAAATTGGCTGTGCCATCGGTGTGTGTGTGTGTGTGTGTGTGTGTGTGACAATGAGCATTAGTTACTCTTTCTGATGAGCAGTTGGTCTCTCTGATCAGTGTATGAATGGGGAAATGTTGTACTCTAGTTTAAAGCTACATAAATGCAGTCAGTTTACCATTACCTTATATCCCCTGTGCTCTCCCCTGTGTTCTCCACAGTTAAAAAGAAGTCAGCTGGCTGCAGGGCCCCTATGTGGGAAGGTTGACATCAGACAGACTGAGTCTGTGTTTCATCTTCTTTCCAACTGCTTTTTGCTATAACTTTCAATTAGTGCTCATCCTTTAATATCTCTGCCTATCACCACTATCCTTCCAGCGAGTCAGTCTCAGTCTCAATAAATCTATTAACTTTGGTACTCATGGTCAGTGTTTGTCCAGCCAAAGAGAACTCAACAAACAAACTTTCTGATAACCACTACATTTCTCTAAGCTTCTGTTGATTTAGTTTCCCACAAGCTGCCAAGCTCTCTCCCTCTCTTCCCTCTCCTTTTCTCCTCCTTCTCCTCTCTTTTCACTCAGGCTCCTCTGTGCTGGACCATCAGCCTTTCTGGAACCTCTCTCTCTCCTGGCAGTCGGTGCCTTATCCAGACGTTTGGATTCGGATCACCATCATCCAGGAGATTCAGCCTCTCGTCTCCTCTCCTCTCCTCTTTTCTCACCCTCTGTGTGTTTGTCTCTCCTACCTGTAATTGCTGTGCTTTTCCCTCTTACCTATCTGGCCACATGCCCTCCTGGATCCATATTCTTCACTTTGTAATTTGGAATCAAAATCTGTATATACTGTGGTTACTATTACTAAGGGTAGAGTGTGTCTGTGTTTGATTGTAAAGCCCCTTAAGGCAAATATATGCATTAAAAGTCAATTTTTATTTATATTAAATAATACACAAAAACACCTTCTTATTCTAATGTAGCAAAAACACAGTTCTTATATGTATGTCATTATGTGCCTTTCGATCTATATATTGTGTAACAATAAAATAGAATGTTAAGGTCTGATACTATGTTCAGTATGCACTGTGTACATACAAATAAAGTGTCTTAGCTGTTGTTCCACCCCCAGCCTCCAGAACAACTTGTGGCAAAAGTAAAACACATTCTTGACTTTAAAAGTAAAATACAGATACCTGAAAAAAATACTTAGGGATAATAAAGTGGAAAAAAGTACTTCTAACTGTGCAAATGACGAAATGTATCCCAGTTTTTACTTCCATGTGGGAGAAAAGGGTGATTATGAATTTATCTGATCAGTCAGCAACAATTCAAACATCCAAGCCCCATAATTTCCCCCCAAAATCCGAACTGAGCTTCTGTCAGTGAACATGGTTGAAGACTCTGTCCATGATAAAACATGTTTCTTGTGTGGGCTATGTAAGAGGTTTGGAGCAATATTCGTGGATCTGTTTTTACATCCCTTCCACGGCATTACTTCAAGGTGTCTTTTAAGCAGAGAGGCAGCCTTGTTCCATGTTCCACACAGATTCCTTTGAGCCAAAAGTAAAAGTGCTAGAGGTAGAAATATTTCAGAACAAAAAACACCAAACAAGATTTCACAAATTTTCAAGAGCTCCATAGAAACAGTGATCAATATTTGCTCACATGTATCAGTAACCAGCCAAAAAAGTAGCAGAGGCAGAGATGCTGAAAGATGTGTTGTATTTTGATTAGGCAAATAAAAATTAATGTAATCTCATGACTCATATACCAGACACTCCACCATATATATTTGGTTGCCAGTTTATTAGAACATTTGTACTGTAGTATCACAGACATGTCACAAGTAAAAGGAAGTGTGAAACCCAAGCAAAACATGCATAGGATTTAGACTAGTCAATGTGACCACAACTCACTCAATATGGAGGTGCTGTAAAGGCATGAATGGGGATTGAACCCATGATCTTTGGTTTACAAGACCAACGCCTTACCACTTGGCCACCATGCCTCACTTTTGGATGACTGTTGAGTTTGATCTTTCAGGAGAAGTCCAGATTTCATTTTTTGGTCAAACCATTAGCTTACAACAAGATGTAAAACACAATAATGACATACTGTCACCTCGTAAAGTTGATATTTTCAACATACAGAGACACAGAGAAACATTAGCATTAATTTGGAGCTGTGCCACCTGACAAATGAAATTCCAATATTCACTCTCCTTTAGCTCAGTCTCTTTAGCTGCTAAATCCTCCACTATGTTCAACAGCTAGTCTCTAAGGTTTTTTTGCTGCCGCTGCAGGAAGCACTGCTACTGAGAGCAGTGAGCAGTGAGAGTGAACCCCAACAATTTTGGGCCGTAAAACCAAAACAATAAGCTGAAAGATGTTAAAATGCTCTGTAGAGCTGAGGGGGAATGTGGAGTTAGTGCTAATTGTCTGTGAGCATCCCCTTTTAACATGAAATAGTTATTTCATCCATTGTTTCTGTAGAAATATTGATCAGAGCAGCTTTAACATTAGAACAGACCTTTATTGTTCATCACTAAAACAAACTATTCCAATTTTTAAAGAAGCCACCACAAATAGCAGTCCAAAACCAAAAAGCTACCATGTAGGGGACTGAGTTAAGTTGCCTCTCTATCAGTACTAACAGTCTCCTTCTTAAAGATCCCCTCCAGACATGCATTCATAGATTTACAGTCAGCTTGGAACAATAATGTGTGTCTGATATGTGATTTCCACAAATAAGAGTGTAATTTCCAAGAATTAACTCCCTCCGCTGCCTTAGGTCTTTCGGGGCGAGTTGCCAAATTCTTCTTTTACTCCTGTGATTATGAGTGTTCTGCAGTATTGTGATACAACATGGTACAGATGTTTGTCCACTACTTTAAAGTCAAAACTGCTACCCCAATAAAAATCTGTTCAAAGATTGTAGGCCAAACCCTTGAGAAACACTATGAATCAGCTTACCATGGCTAACAACATTGTGTCTGACCCCAAGTTGTTGCCATCACACTGGAGACATAGGATTCCACAATTCAACAAAGTCAGCCTGAAGCACTCCTTTGTGCAGCAGTAAATCCTAAAAATCAAATTTGGCACTTAATTCCAGATCAAATACACATTGAAGGGCCTTGAATATTGTCTTCTGTGTTTGCATGCTAAATGTAGATCTGTGTATCTCTTTTTCTTGCTGTCTTTTCTGTGATGTTGCAAATTGAGCTGCTGTGATGCAAGAAAACTTTTATCATTATCAGTTAAATCCTTAAAACAACATATCCTCCTTCTACCGCATTAGAACTTCCAGAATCTCTAAATATACAAATGTTGTTCATGCCTAAAGTTTTGCGGCTGGACACATCTTCTCCTACTTCACTGTAAAGTCAAGTCGATGTGCACTGGTGGCTTCAAGTTTCTTCTCTTTCTACATCACACTGTACAAGTTGCATACTGGACCTTTTTGACAACTTATTAGTATTTCCTTTCTAAAATATGTCACGCATCCAGAAATGTATTCTTGTCAGGGAGCAGAAAGCCTCGGAAAAGGGGGGTTTAGAGCAATACAAGATACCTGGATCTAATTTAGATAAGGTGTTAGAACGCTGTCTTTGTCTGTAACAGTCTCTGAAATACTGAGCACGCCTGCATTACCCAAGATAATACCAAACACACACTCTGATGTTAATGATCAAAATATTAACATGACATTTGGAATCTGATTAAGGTGTTCCAGAATAAATTAAAGCTAAAGACTTCCCATAGACAACCACTGTAGTGTTTAGTGTCATTTTGCAAACATTTGTATGTTCCAGAGTCAATATGGGATCATAAATTAAAGGCTGAAATCTAACTCTAACCCAGACATCTGTTATTGATTCCTGAATTATCTTAAATAATTTGAGTGTCTGGTCATTTCACACAATTGCCCTTCAGATGGATAATTATTGATTATTTGATCACCCTTATACACAAGAGATGGAGCTGAGTGTTTATGAAACACAAACCCACTGATATACACACTAGCGGTACGATCTCTCTCTTCTCATACATGTCTAGAAGCCTGTAAGTGACATTGCTTAACTTTAAATACATATATTTTATGAAATACCAATGGTAATAAAAGACGCTGTTAGCAGCAAAGCTTCAGTCAACAGATTCATAACTTTAGAATTGGACCATCGACTGGTTCATGGTACATCATTACACCAGGAGTCTATGTACCGATGTATTTGCATCTATAAGGTTAAAACCGATTTCTGACTCTTATCGGTGAATCTTTACACCCTTAATACACACACATATGTACTTAAACAAGCATATATGTGCATACATATGATTTTACTAACTGCCTGACAGCACATGTGTACACACACACACAGACACAGACAATGACACTGACAGATACAGTCAGACTTCACATGTCTTATTCCACTCCTTGTGTGAAACACTCCTTGTACCCTTCTGAACAACAACACACACAGACTGATATCTCATTTTGTATTCAGTGCAGAGGACTGGTAGCTGATTCTTCATTCAGCCACTGGTCCGGCTGCATGGGCAGTCAACTGCAGCTGTCAACACTGCGTGCAGACAGAGAGAAAGTGTTGTTTATCATTCACTGAGTCTCATCGGTAGATATTCAGTTTGGTGCTGCAGGAAAGGCCACAGGGTCATTTGTGGATCATTAATTTGCTCAGTAAATTTCATGCCAATCTGCATGTTAGATTTTGATATTTTCAAGTGAGCATATGGAAATGTTGGCCTACTGGTGGTAGTAGTCAAAATGTAACTTCATTAAAAGTACTAACAAAATGTATAAAAAGGGATAGTTCCGATGTTTTGAAGTGGGCTTGGATGAGGTACTTCTCCAGTGTGAAATTTTTACTAGGTGGAGGCTTCAAATAAGCCCACCTGGGTTGTCTGCCTCTCCCTGCACTGTATAGTATTTGTTATCCTATTCATTTGTATGTATGTTTTTAAAACAAAACAAACTGGTTTTCTGGGCACCACCACCTACTTCTTATCTCAGAATATTCGCATAAAAAAGGTTTGTGGAAACAAGCATTCATTTGCATTTTCTTTTCAGATTTACTCCAAATGTGGTTAATATTTCCCATACATTTGTGTGCAGGGCTAATGACTCCAGCTAGACACTGCTTTGTTATAAAGACAATTGGACATAACAACTTTATCAGGTCATCAAATAAAAATGCTTTAAAATTATCCAGGAGTTTATGTGTTGACAAACTTTGAGGTTTTCATTAAACATGAGATTTCAAATGCAAACCTTACATTTGAAAAGAATACTTCTGGAACCTGCAGCTCCACCCACTTGATGTACTGTCCATTACTCACTTTTCTACCTTCTTCTACCTACAAAGGAGTAAGGATTGTTTTTAAAATGTAGTGGGAGTGATCGTGACTATGTTGGGCAATACTTGGGGAGGAGGCACCTTACCTATCATTGCCTTACTGGCCTTCCACATATACACCTCCACATCATCCAGAGACAGACCCTGGGGAACCCCTAATCTGTGGATGATCGGATGTCCGGGGCCCCTGTGTCTGTTTTTGCAGGCTGTCCTCTTTTTTTTTCTTTTTGTTTGCATAGATCTGTAAACACTGTTACAAGGTTAAGACATTGGCTGGTGTGTAATGAGCTCCTAGAGTTCTTCTTCAGGAGGATGGTTGCCTTGGTGATAGAGCGTTGAGTAAGGGTTTGGTGTGTTGTGATATGTTCATGGACAAAAGGTCTCCCAGCAGTGACGGTGATGGGGGTTTCTGTGTTGACTGGTTCTCTCCAGATGGCCACCTGCTTACTGCAATCTGCCTGATTGGAACCAATTTGCAAATTACTTGGGATGTACACACACACACACTTTGAAAATGGCAACATTTGTCAAAGTCGTTCCACTTACCAGATTACAATAAATAAAGGTTTATTTCAATCTATAAATAAAGCAGTGGCTGTTCTGGGTGTATTCTGTTCTGTTCCACTTCCTCTGTGTTATCCATTCACATTCAAAAACAGCAGTATTACTGTGTGTACTGTAAGTGCTTAGGCTGTGGACATATGTGGCTTTTGCTGTGTGTGCATGTGTGTGCGTGTGTGTGTGTGTGTGTAAATCAGTGAGGCAGTCTAGTCA
>NW_023339785.1:743915-746122 GCF_004916995.1 Morone saxatilis
GATCTAATCAGATAGTGTCTTTAACCTGCCTTTTGGCAAGGTTCTTGCTCGACTCCACACACTCACGCACTTCCCTCCTACGCAGACAGATACAGATACACCAGTGTGATTCATAATTGTCTTTCTTCTTTACATACCTCACCAACTTTCAGTGATTTTAAACAGTTTTTACTTCAAATACACACATTTTTTTGCAGTTCTACATTCAATGACTCTTTCCAAACACCCCTGGCCAAAACTAACATTTGACCCTAACCCTTACCCCACTTAATAGCCACCATGTAGCACCAGGAGGTCAGTGAGATTTCTGGCTGTGAGATTTGGAGTAAAAAAAACTCATTGGAGCCAAAGGCAGCTGTGGTAGGCTCTGAGTTTCAATCTCACAGCCCCCACAAAGCTCTAGGTGTGCGTTTCTGACCAGGAAGAGGAGCCAGAGTAGCTACAAGTCAGTTTTATGTAGAGTAAAGGCGGTGCAGCAAAGGTGGCTGTAAAGGCTGTTAGTTATCCTTACCTAAACCTACATATGGTCACAAATGAAAGGAAAAGACAACATAAAGTGTCTTAAGCCTCCAGTAAGCCTCCAATTCAATTTAATTAAATTCATTTTTATTTGTATAGCGCGAATTCATAACAGTTATCTCAGGAACTCCAGAACTGCTCCAGAGCTCCTTGTCATATATCCCAAGTGCTGTCCAACACATTGCTCCAAAACTCCATAGTGATGCATAGGAGTTGGCTTTGCAGTGATTATATTATTCAGTGCTTTCATTTAGCATGTGGATTTGTTAAAGAAGCTGCAGATCAAACGGTTTTTATTATGATTTATTTCATACAAGATGGTCCACATCATCACTGATCCTAATACAAGTGGGATTATGCTGAATAGTGCATTTAGTTAGTGTCTTTGTCACTATGTTAATAGCTGTGACCGGCAGCTCTATAGCTCACTCCGTCTTTCCCCATCCTTTGGCGGCACCCGTTTTTTGCCCTAGGAGGATAATATTTGACATGCAGGACAAGTGTGTGTGTTTCTGTTTGTGTGTAAAGGTGTGTGTTTGTGTTAATGCCAATGGCAAAATGTCTGAAAAAGGACAATTGGAGTGGCCTATCAAAATGGGCATAACTTAAAGATTCAGAGATCTGCACTGCAAGATTTTGTGGAGAGGTTGGTCATGACAGGATAGCTGTTCATGGCAAAGTTAGTTATAATACACTTCTTGGGGGCATATCCTAAAGAGTGCCTTTTGCTCCTCTTAACAGACACAAAATGTAATTAAAATGTCTGTGCAACATGATCAGGGCCCTTACGTGACAACAACATGCCTTTTCAACTCATACGTTTTGCCAGAAACAAACGGTCAAAACTAGTACTGATCGCCTACCTGTTTTTCCACCGCTCGATTCACCAAAAGCCCAGGAATAATCGATCACGGAGATAATGCCTTCGCGACGGAAAAAAAGTTTATTTTCCCCTCAAAAATGTCCATTGTCTTCAACACCACTACTTCTGATTTCTCACACTTCCTGCAAACAAATTCTTCTTCGTCGGCGTCTTACCCTTCCACAAGTGAAATCCCACGGGATCTCCAGTCTTTGCTAGAACAATTTCTCGGTCGTTGCTGTTTCCTATCGACAGTACTCGGTGACCCTAGTGTCAAGATAGGGTTAAAAATCTGGCCGAAGTTCCCCTTTAAAAGATAAGATACAGGTATATAATACACTCCTCCTCAGTGTTAAACACTGGACCTTAAAGTATTTGATATATTTTATTGTTAGACATATTAAAGCTCAAATCCTCTGATTTAGATCAAAATGAGTTTCTTAATATGAATTTGATTGTTCGTCTCTGATTTCTGCTCCTGATGCTGCAGTAAAGCTTTGTGAGTCTGGTTGGAGGTGACGACCAGAATAGATTCTAATATAAAAAATGAGTAAATAATAAAGTTATTTTATCCTCGTTTCCTTCAGCAGCCGCTCACTGCAAACATCTCTGGGTCAGCTGGGAAATTATCTGCTTTTTATTCTCAATATATTTCAGTGAAGAAAGTTAAAGAAAGTCCAAACAAAAGTATTAAAAATATAACTGAACGTAACATTTCACTGCAACAAACCAGTTCAGACTCCAGTTCTGATCAGATATGGATTCTGTTGTTGACTATTTCGCTCCTCAAATCTGTTCACAAACACATTTTACTGTTTATCTGGAA
>NW_023339785.1:746222-752572 GCF_004916995.1 Morone saxatilis
GATCTATACAGAGATAGACCTTTAGTTTAACTAGAAACAGCTGTAATATCACTCGCCACCAGACTCCATAGACACAAGTAGCAATTATATATTACACATCATTGTAACTTCATTCAAAGTGGACAGAAACAAACTCAAACTCACCAAAACTTCATCTTAGCTATTCACTGTTCCAACAATCACCAACTCTGCTTTGGTGGAAATAAATCCTTGAGTCACTGATCGCTCTACAGGTCGCTCTACTCTGCTCAGGACACCATTATATATTTATATAGCAAATACGTTTTTGTTGCTGTCTTAATGGTTAAACCTCATATAACCATTAAGTTTTGTTCCTGGTTGGTTATGTTTTTGCGGGAATAGAATATTTTCTAACACAGCGAGCGTTCTACATCAGTTTCTTTTCTTCTTTTACCTTTCAGTGACAAGAAAGATTGTTTGAAGTTTCTCAGCCAGACACAGAAAAACAAATCATGATTTATAAAGCAGACACAGAGAGATGAGATGGGTAGAGTCTCAAGAGCAAACAGTGAAGTGATTGCAAACAACTGATACTGACACGTTAGTGGTGTGTTTAACAGGCCTTCATTAACCAGAAACTTTGTTTTCCAACTGAAATATTGGGAAATGGTCTGCTAGCAATTTCATTTTATTAAAAGAAAGTTATTTTTTGTTTGTTTTACAATCTGCGTCTTATTTTTCTAGCTTTGGTAATCTTTCTGGTGGAATCTGTAGGAGCAGTGAGACGATCACAGACAACAACAACAAAACAAACCCAGTATGTTCGTTTGTGTGTGTGAAGTTGGAGGAAAGCTTCCAGCAGCTCGGTGCATCTGGATGTGCTGCTGTCTCTCTCAGGAGTGTGTGTGTGTGTGTGTGTGTGAAGGCTTGGCATGGTTAATTGAAGGCTGCTAATTTGAAGACAGCACTATCATTAGCAAGTATGTTTCCTCACTGGAAGTCATCACTCCAGCAGCGCTTCTAACCCTCAACATGTTATCACCAATTAGACATTCAGTTTTCGTGTTTGAAAGAATGTGAGCTGGCACTGAAAAACAAATACTGTGTTTTGTTCAACTTATTCTACTTTACTATATTGAGTGGACCTGAAAAACATGTTTGTATATACTATGAATTTCCTAATAAAAAACTTGATTTCAGATCCAGAAGTTGGCACAAATAACAGCTCAGTATTGTTAAATGTACTGTATATGTTTGGCTGAGATCAAAAGCCAGTCAAGAGAAGATTTTGACCTAGCAACACTCACATGATCATTTCATATTTTCTACTTAGACACAAAATGAAATTGGCACATAGTAAATAGAGTGTGTGAAAGCTAGCTCTAGTGTCCTACAAACTTCTCAGTGAAACCAAAACATATTGTGCAGCACATCATTTTTTGCAAAGAATCCCACAATGCAATGCCTCACTGTTAACAGGTGTAAACATTACAGTTATATTACAGTTATAGTAATTTCTCATAAAAGCCAGTATTCAAATAAAGGCCAAGTAATATCTGGCATGCACAAACAAATTGCTATTAAAGGCAGCCTGAAAACACTAAGTGAGTGCTATAATAACTCAGTTGGTAAATTAAGAGACATCTCACAGCACTAACTCTACAATACACCAATCTGCTCCTCTGTGTCTCTACTTTGCCATTTTTCTTTCAATGCTAGGCTACCGTCAATGAAGCTCAACACTTCCTGGAGATCTTTAGCATTAAAAGCCGACCGAGAAAGCATATTTTTAATAACTTACAGCATACAACTGTAACCTGTCAGTTTCAGTTCAGTGTCTCGGCTAAAATCTCAATTTTATTTTTGGATTAGCTGGGAGCCGACCACACTGAGCTTCACAACAGCTCTTCAGAAACCTATTGGGAACTCCACAGAGACTATATCCATTTTTAATCATACAGTCTGTATGTTTCAGACACAGCCAGTGGCATTGCATGACCTGCTTGTTTTCTTTGTGGCAGTGTAAATGTACAGGATCATCTGTAGTCCACAGCAAAATGACAAAATGACAAAAATGTTTTGTCCGAGGTATTAAGCTGTGTTTTTCATTCACCCATCTCTATTTCATTTTAATTAACTGTATGTGCATAATGGCATAATTATAAAATATATTGGTCTGTATAGGATAATGCATTTGCGTGTGTCCGACGCACCAGCCTAATATTTTTCGTGCACATTTATGACTCTCACGGTTGCGGACTCACATTTTTTTTCACCTAATGGCTGTGTGACACTGAATAAAAACCCAATTCCATGACTCCATTTTTTTCTAGTGAATATAAAATCCTTTGAAAACCACTCTTTGAGCTTTCAGAATGTCTCCAGTCATCTCTGAAAGACATGGGCATCTTCAGCAGCGAGTCAGACAGGCACTGCAGAGGCTCGAGATCAGAGTGGAGAATCTCCAATTATAAAGCTGCTGTGGGACACGACGGTGTCACCCTGCGTTCGCACGGCTTACACTTGGAAGCTGTGAGGCAGCGGCTTGGACAGCACTTACTGCTGCCACAGCTTGACTTGCATAAGTTCCTTAATGAGATAGATGAAAACTGTGCAAACTTGGCTCAGGCAAATGAGGCACAGTACATAAATAAATAACTCAACAGCTTGAGAAACAAGAGGCAGCAGTGTAGTGGAGAGAAAGTCCAGCTAGTGTAAACTCTGTTTACACAGTTTACTATCTTTGTAGGCTACTTTTTCTTCAAGTCTTTCTGACACCACACTCATGTAAGCTTTGTGAAAATATAGTGTTAATTCATTTGGAAATGATGCACCTATTAGTAAAAAGCAACATTTTCTCTCTCAGCTTGTTGTCTAGCAGTACAGTGTCTGTATCTGTACTGCCTGTCAAGCTGCACTAGCAGAATGATATGTAAACTTCAAGGAACCCTGTAGGGTTTTTGACCATTAGTGGTCTGATGAGTGGGCCCATGAGCTTGAATGCAGGCCTTTTAGGAGCACCAGGAATTCCGATGGGTTGGATCGGATTCCAACCTGGGGGTCGGGACCCCTAGTGGGAGTGGGTAACGTCTCTATCGGTATATATTCAAAAATGAGTGCAGCGGTTTGACAGGCTTCCACTCAAAGGAGAGGCTCTGATTAGAGTGGTAGGTGTTTTTCTTTTTTTTTCTTTTTTCCATGAAGTTTTTTGACATTGTCTTTTTAAATGTCTTTCTCTCTACTTTGGTATTTGAAATATTAGCAGTGATACTGGATGTTATATATTGGATCTTTTGGTCTACTAATTACTACATGCATGTGTGTTTATAAACACTTTGTTTGTATGTTGTTATAAATGATATACATATACTATGAACACAAATGGTCCTCACCTGATTAGTATTGCTGATGCACTTTTTCTTGGGTTGCAGATTTGGCAGAATATCTTAATGAGGGTTGAGTAGTGTGTTTTTGCATTTTAACATTGCTTGAGTCATATGATAGAAAAATACTCAAGAGTGTGCGTCAGTGAAATATTGTACAGCTCAACATGGACAGCAGCTGCTTAAGCGTATTTGACTTAAGGAACTCTCGGTGACAGCTGCCATGATGAGAAAGTCAGTAGGAATGATGAATAATCATTTCCACACAGAGTTGAAGAATGGCACTCTCATACTATTCCAGAGAGGGATGAGAAGGATGGATGGATGACTGAAAGAGTGGAGCGTCTTAAAGTCTGTCACAATGGAGAGGGGCGGGAGGGTAGCAATGAGTCATGACGATAAAGACGACGGGATTGATTTGTGACATCGGGCTGGAGAGGGAGAGTGAGCAACACAATGAGATACTGAAAAGATTCATGATGCTCATAAAACATCAGAGACTGGGACAGCGTGTGCATATTCACCCACACCACGCTTGAGTTCATGAACGCACACAGTTTGATTATCTGTTAAAAAAAACTTAAGTCAAAGTCCACTTTCAGAGCTTGGGGAGAACAGTTGTCTCCATGACGACTGAGTTTAATCTATCCACTAAAGAAGACCAGGACATGCTTTTGTTTGATGCTAATAAGTGGATGTTAATTGTTTTTTTTTTTTGTTGGCCAAACTACGGTTTATAAGGTCAAGGAAGATCTTTCACTGCCAAATTTACATTTGGTCATGCACTCTGCGTCCTCATATGGGGACATTAGATTTTGGCTTCCCTGCACCATAATACTTGCTCAACTTAGACCTGTTGTCTTTATTCAGGGACCCTTACTGTGCCATCTAGTGTACAGAGAAGCACAATACACAAAAAAATCTGAAGACAAGATGGCGGCTATATCAGCAACATGCTTCAATGGCGGATCCTGAAATAAAAGTAGACAAGGTACTAATCCTCATCCAATTTTATTGTTGGAACTTGTGTTTCTATGCCTGTAAGTGTTTGTAGCTTGAAATGTCATAAGAATTTGACAAATTTTAACAATAGTAAAAAGCTACAACACCGCTAAACTTGAAGTACTCGTATGAGGACAGTGGGACTTTGTCAGCATGACAAGACCATGAAAGAGCAAGGGAGAGGTGCCTCAGTGGTATGACAACAAACCAGTTTTGATGCTTTCCCATGCTGAAGAGCCAGTAGAAACCTGCCGACAATGGTGCAAGAAAGAGTAGCAATATGTGGCTGTCAAACTACCAAGCATTGTGTGAGTACAACTCAAAGATGGGTGAAGTTGACTTGAATGATAAAATGATAACTACTACCGAATGAGCATTTGAACCAGGAAGTGGATAGTTCGGATGCTGATGCATTTTACTGATCTCGAATAGTAAGAATATAGAAATATCTTGTCAATGGTGGGGAAGTGTTCCGTCTTAAATGACAGAAAATCTTGTTAATGGTGTATAGTATAGCATTAAAAAATAAAAAATAAAACTGGCAAAAACTTGCTAAAACCATCAGAAACCTCACCTCTGATGTAATATTGCCGAAAATAATCTGTTGTTAGCATTTATCTCAAATCATTGCTGTAGGCTACTTTGGTGTTAGTCTTGTTTTGGCCCACAATAGCTGCACTACATTTACTGTTAAACAGTGTGTACATGTATACAGTTTATACTGTAGTACCCTCAAAAATTCCACAATGGAACACAAAAAGTAGTGTCTATGACTTGTACACCACATTCTGATAGCAATCCCACCATGGAAATGAAATAAAATGGAATCTTAATTTACTGCTCAGCATTGTGTAAATGTCTGTTCCTTCAGTTTCTCTTCTCAATAAGCTGAACTAAGTCATTTCTCTCACCAATGGCCTCTGCTGCTGATTCAGTCAGTCAGGCCAGAAAAGCCGGAGACGAGGGCCGACGTGGCCAGCGGTGAGGAACACACCACAAACACTACAGCTACAGATGCTAACCTACAGCCTGACGTTGGCCGACGGCTGACTATCGCCCCTGATCTTGTCCACCACTGTAGGAGTGTATAATTAAAAGAATGAAAACTGTGTGTATACATTTCACAGTACTGCATTTAGCTGCAGTGTGTTTGTGGCCTTCACAATCCAAAGATACTGCTTCACATGCATTGAATGTAACATCACCTTACTTGTGTGTGATGAGGTGTGTGCAGACACACACACACACAGGATTGCATACTTTGATGTTAGCTTCAGAAAGAAAAGGACTAAGTTGTGAACACAAAGGAGCACCATTCAGTGTGTGTGTGTTAACAGAACCTGTTGGCAGAGCTTTTCACTGGTTGACTGTTGCCAGAAAACCTCCCTCTGTCTCTTATCACGCAAACAACTTAATGTCTCAACATACACAGCAGACACCTTGAAGTGTTATACTGTACTATGGTTGTGTTCATAGTCCTGTTGCTAGCTGACCTAGCACCCAACCGGAGTGGTTTCTAATGTTGACCCCCTCCAGCTGTCCCTTTACATACACCTGTCCTCTGCCCTTCCACCTTCAGAGCTCATCTGCCTTTCAACCTCAAAAACCTCATTGTTTTTTACACGGATGTACTTTCATGTGTGTGACCATCTATTGGTTAAGGCATCAGGGAAACAGCAGATCTGTCGGCGCAGTTCAAATGCCATCCTTTGCTCTCTCTACACTCCGTCCATGCCCTTTCACTGTCAGTTTGGCCTCTGTGTTTCTAGAACCACCAAAAAGGAAATATGACATTTGTGTGTGTTTTGAGTTATTTTCCCCGCACTGAACCTGGGGGAGAACTAAAGGCCAGCTTCTGTTTAGTCATTTGAATTTTAGAAACAACATCTCAGCGTAATACAGTGCCCAGTGCAGTTGGACGTCTGGAGCTCTGTGTTTAGTACTAAAGAAAAAGGCTGTCAGCAAGGTAAAGCAGTGAAATATTCGGTTCAAATCTAGAGTTAA
>NW_023339785.1:752728-755439 GCF_004916995.1 Morone saxatilis
CTGAATAAAATGACAGATTTCTTTTTACAGATTACAGTTTTTAAAATCCTTTAATATCTCTATTATGGCTATTTACTCACAGTAACAGTTAAAAACACATGCTTACGCATTTAAGCCATTCATGCCTTTATCAGGGAAATAATGTTTTAAAAAAAAGTCTTATTCAGTGTTTAACCTGTTGTACTACCATTAATAAGACGCATCTGGCATTCAATAATGTTATTTGATGTTACCAGTTCTTGGAAGAAACCATTTATGGATTTTAATTAAACTGGAAGGATCATTAGCTCTAGTCAGAAAACATCTTTGCGTCCCAGTAGTGGGTCGTGGCCCAATCGTTGAGAATCACTGCTCTAGATGTTCACTAAAGAAATATCACTATTGTGTTATAGCTTCCCCTCTCAAACTAAACCCAGACAGCGAACAAGTGAGTGATTCCAGCTTGTTACTCTGCAGTGGAGAGCAGTTAGCTGTGGTACTGCTGCGTGAGGAGGAATGTCAGAGAGAGAGAATCAGCTTCACTGATTAGACAGTTCCTGTTTCACCAACCCCATGATAAACAAACAACAACACCTGTAACAATGGTAACTGCACACAGATGTTCACAGTCATGAAAAAATTAGGGAAGGAACTTTAATAAGACTGAATGGGGCATGCTCTTTGAACGCAGTATCCAGTCCTCTTCAATACATTCATAATCTGTAGCCTTAGCCATCAATGCTGGGAACCCTGCAGGTAAAACCTCAGCAAATGATCCAAAACAGTAGTCTCTTTTAGTAACTGAAGAGATTTTATAGCTAGATGATCCACATATTTCAGTGCCATCTCCCTGCACCCTCCCATAATTCGCATGGCCCTCAAACTTTATTATGGTATAATAATATTAATATTTTATAATATTTAATTTATTATAGCACTGATAATAATGGTCATACAAGCCCAAGTTGCCAGATCATCTATGGAACACAATCCACACACTACATACAATTTAACCCATTTACTCCCAGTTACTCTCTGCTCAAACAGACGAACCAGATGGAGTTTCTTAAGAGTTGTTGTCCAATGTCAGGGCAGTACGGCGTAATTATTAGCATAAAGACTAATTCCTGGCTTTCACTGGGCACGGACGTGACATCATGTTGATCCATCTTGCACGCGGCTTCATGTCCTACAAGAAGCTTTTCAGAAGCGCAGCATTTTCCTGCCCAATTTTGTTAACTTAGTTAGTACTTAATTAGTACTTTTTCCTTGATTTATGGCATAATTTATTCTTTGCAAAGAAAAAATCATTTTTCATTCAATTATTTTGTTATATGGTTCACTTTAGTACTTCGATTCTTTTATTGCTGTGTTTTTATACATCTTTGTGTTATGTGCTTTGTTTTTATGTCCTTTGCTGTTATGGGAAGCATTTTTTAACTTTGTTTTGATAAGTGCTATATAAATAAATAAATAAATATTATATTATTATTACGAGTAAG
Organism: Morone saxatilis; assembly: GCF_004916995.1. Lineage (NCBI taxonomy): Eukaryota > Metazoa > Chordata > Actinopteri > Moronidae > Morone > Morone saxatilis. The sequence continues at coordinate 754,210 of NW_023339785.1, forward strand.
TAGGCTACATAGTTTTTACAGCAGAGCTCTGCAGCAGCCATGCAGGCGTCACATGGCAGACATGCCACGTGCTGCTCAGGCGACCTATGTGAACGGGGTTTAAGCCTGTCACCCTGGCTGAGGGATCGGCTTGCCATTGTATCCCTACTTTCATAGTGTCCCATGCCTCAGATTATGATGCACTTCTCCAGTCACTGTTTGTATGAAAAGTGCTATACAAATAAAGACCGATTATTTGATTGATTGATTCTATAAATTTGTGATTTGATGTTGATGTAGAAATGTTCATTTAGTTCAGTTGCACAACTCTTAAAACCTAAAGGACAGGCATGATTCATCAGCCAGCACCATACACTTTCTGTTTAATTAACAACTTTAAAACATGGTTAAACACTGGAGATATCCACTGAAGCAGAAGTAAAAGAAGACGTTACACCACGGTTAACAGAAGCCCCAAAATCACAACAGCTGCCAGAGTTTTTGAAAAGCCATCTAAATTGTTACAGTGATGAATTAATCAGTGCCAGCGGTGTATGGTGGGATGTGGGGGATGGGTCAGACGGAACCGTGGGCTCCTCCACACTCCATCACTGAAGCGGTTGATAGGCTGACTACGTCTACAGCTGTTGAATTTTAAACTGTAATGAATCATGGTGGCTTTGATATAACTTATCTTACTCAATATCATCCTTCACCTCACTTGAGCTGCACTTAGGCTACTGTACTGACACTAATGCATGCAAATATATGAGTATGACTTACTTTACAGACAGGAACAGAGGAAAGTTTGGAACTTGACATTAGCCTTTTAAATGAGGGCTGGGACTCACGTCTTGCCTCTGTTTTGCTTGTTTGAGTAAAACTTGACCTCTACCCAACTGAGTCCATAACACATGCATGCATGTTACACAGCTGAGCTTTGCTCAAAGAACCCAATTTGAAATGCTAGTGAACAAACCAAGGTTCTGATGATACACATGATGTAAAGTGTGAAACTGTAGTATAACTTTTTCCATTACTCTCATAATACAGATGATATAACTTTGATAATCACAAGCAAATACATAATATATACATGTGGCATCTGTTTTTCTTAACCTTGAAGCTCTTACCCCACAATTTTCATCAGACACAGCCATGGAGCTGATTGCGCCCTGTTACACCCCTGTCTAGGGGGAAGGAGCGCCACATAAATGTATAAAGAAAATAAACCAATAATCCTACCCCGAT
>NW_023339785.1:755539-755812 GCF_004916995.1 Morone saxatilis
TCCTTTGTTGAGGTAATTTTCCTCTTAAACAAACTTAAATTATTGATAAAAGTATTAAATGATTTCCTGACATTTCCTGAAATTTTTTTAAAATTAAATTTTTTAATTTAAAATGTTCTGTTTATAAAACGTCTTATTAGTTTATTTCAATACTTGAGTTTGAATTAAAAAAATGTCATGAAGAAAGTTACCTTAAAATGATCTCAGCTTCCTCAGCCTTATTTATTTTTTTGATTTTTTTTTACAGTGCATGTTGAACAACCATGTTTCTAC
>NW_023339785.1:755987-756352 GCF_004916995.1 Morone saxatilis
AAATCCTACACACTGGCCCATTAATATAGAAAATACTAATTAATGGAGCTTAAAGTCAAGTTATATATTGGTGTATGCATGATCAGGTAACCAGGGAACTTGAAATTAAACTTTTAATTCTGAACCAAATCTGTTCCACAAGCAAACAGAATTGTGTCGAAATGCAACTGCAGTGAGACCTGATGGTGAGCAGAATAACCTCAAGCTGCCGTACAGTATTTTTCACCCGGGGGTTGGACTGCATCATTTAGGGGCTGACGAGGTCTTTACTGCTGCATGGTTTTTCAACGGTCTCCTCTGCTATCAGCCAGAGAATATCCATAACCACAATCCATACAGCTGCCACACCTCTGTATTACCTCTCA
>NW_023339785.1:756435-756650 GCF_004916995.1 Morone saxatilis
GACTCTCTCCTGCTTCACAATGCGATAAGGCAGCAGCAGCAGAGACAGTGAGAGGTGAAACAGAACACAGGGGCTAAACACACAAGCATACACGGCAAATACACACACACTGTTGATGGTGTGGTGCTGCAGGTTTGTTCTGCAGGGGGCACTGTTGTCTCACCTAATAACTGAGCTATCATCAGACACACAGAGGTTCACACACACACACACAC
>NW_023339785.1:756710-757145 GCF_004916995.1 Morone saxatilis
CACACACACACACACAGAAGGAAGCCAACAGTGTAATGTGGCGTGGGCAGCAAACATAGTCCTTTCATTGTCAAAATTCTCAAAGTGGGAACTGCAGATCAAAGTCAGAGGAATCAAACTTTCATAAGAAATGTGTTTATGTCTTTGTAGAAATGAAAGAAAAAAAAATAAGTAACCTTTTTTCTTTCCAAACTATTTCCAAGCAGCCTAAATGCCACAATCTAGAGGGGAAATGGCCTTCAGACAGCGATAAAAAAGTACATTTGTGCATCTCTTAATTGGCCACAATAACCAGCTTATTTTTGGAAAAAAACAAGGTGTAAAAATGATGACAACATTAAAAAAAATAAAACAGCAACAAAGAGATGTGTGACGCTAGAAGGAGGCAGCTGACAGCAGAGAAGCAGAAGTTAAATGTAAAAATGAAACTTAATT
>NW_023339785.1:757219-757644 GCF_004916995.1 Morone saxatilis
TCTCTCTCAAACACACACACAGAGACTGGTGGCATAATGTCAGAGTGGACCTCAGTCAGCATGGCATTAGATCACTGCTGTGGCCTCTGACCACCCGAGGGTGCTACTGCTGGAGTCAGACCCATAATTCAGCTCACTGCTATACTGTATGTAGGACCTTAATGTGAACTGGTTCTAATGAGACATTCTGAAAGGATTCCAAAGAAGTATGCATATAGTATATTTAGTATTGTTATTAGTGTTGGGCAACAATTACAATTTTTAATCGCAATTAATCAATCAATATAATCCTCTCTCGTAATGTACTGTAATATTCTTGGATGTGCACTGACTTTTTTATGAAAGAATAGACAGATCTCTGGTTTACAAACAATTCAGGATGGAGGGGGATGGATGTTCATATGTAAACATGTTTATTTCTGCTG
>NW_023339785.1:757731-761677 GCF_004916995.1 Morone saxatilis
TTAGAGAAACTGCAGTTTTTGGCATGTTAGCTTTATTTGCAACCATGATGGTTGCTGCTTGTGATAAATATATAAATATACAATTTTAACATTTTCAGCATTTAGAAATGAAGAAACTTGAGAAACTACTGTACTGTTTAAAGGTAAATTTGTATGCGCAGCTACCATTTTCAAAACATTTTCAGCTCTCAATAGACATAATGACATATGAAATTCCAGTGAGAAACAGTAGCTAGTTCCGATGACAAAAACTACAGAATGTTAGCCCTACAAGTAGTGACCAGCAGCAGGAGTTAAAAGCACAGAAGCCGGCTTACACAAGTAACATTAGCATTAAAAAAGTAACATTAGGATATAGGCTAATGTAATCCAGTTGTTTGCCTGCTGCACAAGAACACAGAACCTGCCTTATTCTGGAGAGTATCCTACAGTCCTCCTCTAGAAAGGAGAGAGTCCTCCTCTACCAAATGTTGACATTGTCCAAGATGGCAAGAAGCCTTGGACCAGGCATCCTCCTCCTCCTGACCACTGCTTTCAAACAGTCATAGCTGGCCACCCACAGACTCCATAGAACATCCCGTCAACATGGTCCTGCAGATTTGAAGGACCTCAGCCTCCTCAGAAAATAGAGACAACTTTGACCCTTCCGTAGAGGGCTTGAGTGTTCTTAACCCAGTCCAGTTTATTGTCTATGTGCACTCCCAGGTACTTGCAGTCCTCTACAGTGTCTACACTGACCCCCTGGAAAGAAACAGGGGTCAGTGAAGCCTTGGCCTTCCTCAGGTCCACAACCAGCTCCTTAGTCTTTGTCACGTTGAGCTGCAGATGGTTCTGCTCACACCATGTGACACCCACCTCAGTCCTATACTCACTCTCATCACCCCTGCTGATACACCCCACCACAGCAGAGTCATCAGAAAACTTCTGAAGGTGGCTCTGTGGTAGTTGAAGTCCGTGGTGTAGAGGGTGAAGAGGAAGGGAGAAAGGACAGTTCCCTGCGTGGCCCAGTGTTGCTAACCACTCAATCTCACACACAGTGTTGCAGGCGCACATACTGTGGTTACAATCCAGGACACGAGGGGAGCATCCACCTCCATCGCTGTCAACTTCTTCATGATTGTGTCCTCCCATTCTGGGATCGTAGGCGAACTGGAGTGGGTCCAGTTAAGGTTTGACCATGGGCCACAGCTACTCTAGAACCAGTCTATCCAGGGTCTCCATGATGTGGGAGGTCAATGCCACCAGTCTGTAGTCCTAGAGCCACTGGGACGTGGTATCTTTGGCACAGGAACGAGGCAGGACGTCTTCCACAGCACAGGGACCCTCTGGAGGTGCAGGCTCAGGCTGAAGACATGGTGTAGCACTCCACATAGCTGTGGGGCATGTTGTTTATCAGCTATACAGGATCATGAAAAGTGACTATGTATACCTGTTTGTGGTTTTCTTCTCTAAAAAAATATGTGCATAATATCATGATAAATTTTCCATTCAAAGATCAGTCTGCACCTCTCAGCTGTCAATAAATGCACCTAAATGTACGTTAAATTAATATAAGTATTAATAAGAGCATGACAAATGTTTGCACAGTTCAATGAACATCACTACTTTTGCAATAAAAATGTGAGCTGTTTCCTTTTCACCAGGTTCTGTGCAACTGTCCACCACCTTGCAGTACCATGCACGATATGAAGTCAGGGCTCTGACCAGATCACTGCAGCTTACAGCTAATTCTGCACTCTCAACTGACACAGAGGATTCCTTCTTGAGATATAAACATTTTCCAACCATCACTGTTGTGACTTGTGCAGTTTAAAGCATAAGCTTTGAGGTGATGAAACGTTTCTGGTTAACTGAAAATCAATGAAAGTGAACCTTTGAAAATTGTGGTTGCCCCAGGTTAGGACTAAATTGATCGTGGCAAGTTGGTAAACTGAGCCACTATGGTGCAAACTGAACCCCTGAATTGATAAACTGAGACGTTATAAAATTAAAATACATCAAACAGATTTTCTACCATAAAATAAACTGAGAAGTAGAACAGTAGAAAATTACATTTCGACCTGCGTATGATTTTTTAATCTTGATACACTTGTTTGAAGTACTCTATTTGCTGGCATAAGGGGCTGTTTTGTCTTGAGATGTCTCTTGAGTTTAATTGGCACTATTCACATTTCATAGTTTTCCTGCCTCCTTGGCTCGTCTCAGACTTTTAAGGGCTGATATATATCAGAATTTCTTTGAGCTCTCTTAACAGTGACAAATTTTTCCATGGCTTACCTGACCTAAACAAAACCATAAAAAAAACTATAACCACGCTAGCAGCTGTAATGGATATTGCATGATTATGTATCAAAGACAATATAAAAACAATGTGAGAATGTCAAAGGGGCCTCTAGTTGTGATGAACCTACAGAGAATTGTCCCTGAATCTGTAGCTCCCCTTGGTTTTATGGAGCTTTATGGTGAGTGCAGCTCATTGTATTAGCTGTCTAGCTGCAACTTTATTGTTCTGATTCACTCTCACCACTCTCATAGTCTCATTTTCAGCGACAAAGACACTGTACACTACCTGCTCAGCAGCAAACCGCAGACTGAAACAGAGACTAGCTGGTAAACACAGAACAGCATTTAGCAGCTAAAGAGAGAAATTTTTCTCAGGAGTTGGTGGAGTAAATGGAGTGAATATTTCTGCTGTTGTACGTGTAAGTTGGACATTTTAATATGGGGCCTTATGGAGATTGACTCACTGACACTGCCATCCATAGAGCTGTGTCGCTAATAAACACTCATGCTTTGGTTGCCAGGAGTGGATACTATAGTAAAAACAAAGTAAACATGTTGACAGTTTGCTGACATGTTAAATTTAATTGCTAGGGCAGTCCTGAATACCCTTTTTTGGGCTTTGTGCTTCAGTGAGAATACTGATTTGAATTACCATGGCAACAGTCAAAGCTCTGAAGCATTCAGGTCAGCCGTGTTAAGTGCTTCTTTGTTGTTCTGATAAAAATATATAATCTGTGTGGCAGTTCATTTCCTCCATGCCAATGCTAGTATATGTATATTAATGTATGTTTTTAGGAGTGCAACAGTGAGCTACATCAGTGGAGGTGAAGCTGTCATGTCACCGTTTCCGCATATGAAGTACATTTATTTGAGGGCTCTCCCTCTTACACACAGTGCCAGTTCTTTCCTTTTCACACAGCTGTATAATAAGGAAGGCTGCTGATGAAAGACAGCAGCATTGACCTTTTAGACGTCGTGACTCGCTGCGTGTTCCTCACGCCCCTTCGCCTCCTCACTCACTCTCTCACATTCTCTCTCTCTCTCAGGCCCACACCTTAAGACCAGATAGGAAACCAGGCTGTACAGTCTAAAATAGGCCTCACATCAGACTGCAATAGCCACTGCTGTGCATCATATAATCATCTCAGTACAGTTACTGGAAGGCAGACGTTAAGAAGTGACTGGAAAAAAAGTTTCACTAACAAAACCAATACTTATATGAAATAAAATGTGGAAAGTGGACTTTTTTCCATTCCAGTTTAAAGTATCATATGCTAAAGTTAAAGCAACATTTTGTAACTTTTCTACCTTAAAATAACAGCTTCACTATCATTCTGCTACATTGAGTTGTAATAAGGTGAATGGTGTCTCCGTCATTCCAACTCGGCATTCTCCTGTTCTTCCATGATGTAACTTTTGGCTCTGGGTCGGGACAAGGGCGTAATGCTTTACAGCAGGTTTTCCCTCTGATGCCCTCCGGCTGCTCAGCCTCAGCTCTCTGTTTCTAGTCTTCGCGACACTCAAAAACGCTTTAACAACTACATGCACATTCACCCTTTCACTGATGTTTGCGTGTTTGTTTCAGAAACAAACGCATTCATACACATTCTCACAGCATCAGGAGCAATTCGGGGTTCAGTATCTTGCTCAAAAGAATACTTCG
>NW_023339785.1:761702-765858 GCF_004916995.1 Morone saxatilis
CTTCGACATGTGACGGGAGGAGCCGGGGATTGAAACACCTTCCGATTAGGGGACGACCTGCTCTGCCTCTGAGCCACAGCCGCCCTTAATTAAGCATTTATTCGGACCAAAGCAGCTTTATGATTTAAACAGTGAGTATAGTTACTTAATTAGCTGTGACCAAAAACAAATGGGTGACTTGAAATAGTCAGTGTTCTTCCCAGGATGTCTGAAATTGTATTTCTGTTTCTAAGTATCTCTATTTCTCTCTCCGTCTCTCACTCACTTAGGAAGATGAGGTGTGTCACGTACATGCCAGACATGTAGCTGTTCTGCCATCGGTGGGAACAGCAGACCTTTAGTGTCATAGGGCTTACACACCCTGTACAGTGCCAGAAACAGGTTGTGATAACAAGAAGCATATACATGTGTGAAAACTGTCATAAATCAGGAAAAATATGGGAGAGTTGTGACCGTGGGAGGAAACCAGGACAGGGTGATGGAAAACGCAGTCTTCAGGGAAAGTGGGCAGGGTTGGTAAGTATGGTTGATGCAGAATATACAGGGTCAGCTCCTGTCAGCTGGTCTTCAGTTTGGGCTAAAGCTTACTGTAAGTAAATCTGGCCATAGTTCTTGTTTTCAAGGGTTACTTTTCATTTACTTTTAGTTTTGTCTTGAAAAAAGGTTTTATTGACAAAATGAACACTGCACTACACTCACTGCTTAGTCTAAATCTGCCTTCCCTCAGGCTTACAGTCTGCTTATAAACTCTGCAGAGGTAGCCCTCTTTGTGCTCACATAATGCACTGCTCTCTCCATTGAACCCAACAGGCTCTGCGCAGTCTCCTCCAACTGGAGCCACATTTTCTGTGCATTAGCTGACTGCAAATAAGGTCTCACTGTTGCTCCTGTGCTAAGTATTATAATTGAGCCTGAGAAGCCAGCAGCTTGACTCTTACTGTGTTTCTAAATGCTTCAGATTCCAGCAGCTGCTCTGCCAGTGCATGGCCTGCCTTCATGATCAGGAGACTGTTTTGTACGGATAACCTCGACAAACTTATACAGAAACTGTGACCTCTACTATTCTATTCCTCTGTAGTAGCTCTCTATGGAAGTCCAGTCAGTAATGAGCTAAACCTGCCAGTGACTCCCTCTCCACTTGTGTGTCATTGCTCAGTGTCCAGTGGGCTAGGCAGCAGGGTGTTATTTTGTCTGGACCGGTCTTTGTGTGAGTGCTGCTCATGTGTTTTGGCCTGTGGTCTGCACTGGCAAGTGTCCACTTTTTACTTAGCATCCGGCCAGCTTCCCGGAGCTGCAACAAAACTGCTTTAAGTGGTTACTGATGCTGTGCCCTCACCCTCCACATGCACAGGAATATCATCTTCATGATTATTACACCACCGGAGTGCATCCAGCAGCTGAGACAGGCATCTGTTGAGGTAATCCGGTCCTGAGTCCATGCCAAATGGCACGATGTTGCGGCAGCAGTGCCTGCAGGGGGAGATGAATGCGCTGTGTTCCTTGTGTTGTTTTTTATTTTTTATTTTTGTCTCTGCTGGACGTATCTGCCAGAATCCAGAGTGGGCATGAGTGTTTGTAAATCATTTAGCTTCATTCAACTGTGCCAACAACTGGTCCCCTGATGCCAACAAACAGTATCTCTTTACCTGTGGAGCCTCATTAGCTTTAAGAGGTCATTGTATTTAGTGCCATTTTCAGGCCCAAACACTAATCAGGGAGCACATCTACATGACAGTGGACCTTTCTGTGCCCTGTTTCTTGTGTTCCAACTAGTTAAGAGTTGCTAATTTAACAAATTCCAATTCCATGAGCATCTTCTTGCTGTTGAACTAATAAGTGAGCCATTCCACTGAATTAGTCCCTTTTCCATCCCTAGGACATTACATGCATCAATATGTATGAAAACTATCTGTATAATACAGTATATTATTAAGCAGTGTCCTGCACTTTTGTCCTATTGGCAATTTGGAGATACATCATGTAATACCTTAGCCTTAGTTTTATTAAAGTTTAATTCTGACAAGTTACAACATGCAAATGGCACCAATTTGGCAGAATGGCCCAAGTGATATTAGCTGGCTTGCCTAGTCTTGATGTTGGGCTGTGTTGGCAAAGTTGATGGTTCGCTATCAATATTAACGATCACTGTCGTTAATATTGATAGCGAGCCATCAACTTTACTGTAAAGTTGTACTCTGAAATTGGGGGTGCCAAATCGCAACAAATACCAAAACTTACACAGTGTCGCTATAGATTTTGTAAACTAAGACATATTTCAAATGCAAACCACATCAAGTGGTTTGGGGTTTGGGTCACAATGCGTCTCGGTCAGTTTACACTGAACTGTCCACTTGTGATTGGATCACTTAAGACAAATGTTAATACCTGATGTAAACAGGCTTTCAGTGATAAAATACATGTATGTTAGTGTATTTTAAAAATATGATGCATATCATTGGAAATTCTTGGGTGAAATAGGTCTTCAGTGCTTTTGGTCACGTATTGATTGATCTTCCCATTCACTCTCAGAAAGAAAGCAAAAAGCATTATTCCTTCAATGCTGAACTATTCTGTAAAAGATAATTTTAAAGGACCTTCCTAGGGAATAACAGCCACTGAAAGTAACCTTCCCAACAACAGGGGTGACTGGCTGTATTTTGTTCTGGCAAGTCTCTCTGTGTGTGTTTAAGTAGTTGCCTCCTCTAAAGCCTTTATCCACCACCAAGTAGCTCTCTGTGCTCAAGGACAGCCACTGGAATGACATCAGCCCAGCATCAGTAAAAAGCAGCATAGACAGGCAGATGAAGGTGCTCAGAGTTGAAAGCAAGGCAGCATGCAAAGAGAGATACAAGAAAATGAAAGTCACGCAGAGCAGAGGAGAGGAGAGGAGAGGAGGGAACAAATAAATGGTAGACAGAGAAAGAGACAGTGTAAAGTAAAGTGGGAAAACATCTTCACAAGGACCAGAATTGGCCTGATGTTTACAAACAGACCTGAGAGAATAACAAATTCTCATAACCTGCTTACTGGTTTGTCTGACCATAATAACACTTACTGGTACGAAACCTCTCAAGAAAAAGTTTAAAAAGGGGTAGACGGACTGCACTTAGAAAGCACCTTTCTAGTCTTCCAACCACTTAAAGTCAAAATCCTAATGTGTTGTTTAATCACAAAAACTGAATTAGGATTGACATATTTCTGTCGTCCAGAAGGTAGCAAACCCAAAGGAAGAACAAGATTGAGATGCTTCATACTGCACATGTGCATTGCCACTTAACGTCTAAGTAGCTGTTGGTCTGACATTTCTGTGTTGGACGGGGTAGGAGAATATTTATTTTCACACTTATATATTTTTGTAGTATTTTCATATTGAGTATGATTGTATTTTATATTTGTGAAAATAGGTGTCACAGATGTGTATTTGACATTGTAACTACAATTTTAACTGTAGACTGCATGTCATCTGCTTTATCCCACCATCCGAACACGTTATCACTGCGACTTAAATAACATTAAAACGTAACTTTATATTCAGTCTATTACTTTTAGTTTACTTACTCTCTGCAGGCAATGCTTTTACCGCAATTCAACAAACCAGGTCTGCACGTGACCACAGAGAAAACTATAAATATTTTTTTATATATATTAATATATATATAATTGATAGTTTATATATATATTAGTAGTAGGTATATATAATATTTATATATATATGTCTGTGTTTAATTTAATGTTACTTTAATGTTACTTTGAGATATCATTTTACAAGAAGGTATAGCTATTCCTGTCTGTCGTTTTAGAGGTATTGAAGATACTGCTAATACAACCCATCATCTTCCTGCTGCTAATTCATATTAAAAGATTTTTCATTGGCGAACTAGCGGGAGGCTTTTATTGTGAAGTAGGTACAGGAAATGCTTACGTAGGTGTTTGCGTGTGAGACAGAACAGGTTAGTGGACTGTCAGTGTCATTATTGCTTTCGCACAACGCGCTTTGAAAAGAGAAAAAAGTGAGTGGTGAAGAGGAGAAACAAACCAGAGAAAACAACGAAGTGTCCACAGTTTGGGATTATTTCAAGCAGAAACAAAACTCTGTACAATGTATGTTGTAAAACCAAACTAGCATAGCACAACAGCACAACGCTAGTTAGCAGCT
>NW_023339785.1:765881-767929 GCF_004916995.1 Morone saxatilis
GTATAAAATCACAAGAGAAAACCCGACCAATCAGCTGAGGGTGCTTCCAGCTGTGCAGCTCCGAAACGTTTTACCTCCCTTTTCTAAATCAGTGTGGTGGGGAAAAGTAGTGGTAGTGATACAATAAATATTGGCTTGTACAAAACTAAAAACTATTATTATTTTTGTTATTGAAAACAAAAAGGAAGTAGCTGTATATGTGGGAGGTGTGACTCCAGTCATAACAATTGTATAAACACACCTCAGACGCCTTAACTCATTAGTTCAATTCAAGCATATAAACCCCTTAACATCAAGTACTTCCTTTTCCGATGACTGTGGACTGTTTCTGTCATGAAAGTTATTTTTTTTTCTTCTATAAAACAATAGTAAGATTTAAAAGTACAATTTACTGGAAAGTTATCATATACACAGTCTCAGTGTGTTCAGCTGTTGGGGAGGGAACCCACTGAAACTGTATATATACACAGGGACAGGGTTTTTGTGCAACACTGCTCAACTGTGAGCTTGTGTGAACATAAAATTGCAAAGAAAAACATTTTCTGTAGGTTTGATCACATCCTAAATCACTTTCCACCAGGGGAGAAGGGAAAAGAAAAAAGAAATGGAGGAGAGTGGGCAGATGCATCACACTCCATTCCCTTGTTGAAAGCCTCAAACGGGCCGGCCACATGGTGGAAAACCTCTTAAATAGTGCCAGGACCCTCTCATTCCTTTGAGATGAAAATGACGATGAGTAGGAGGAGGAGGAAAAAGAACAGGTCAGATAGGCAAGGCGTTGCTGGCAGTCCCTAAAGCCTCTGGTTTAAAGAAGAAAGACACTTCGATTTTGCAGGGAGTGGTGTCCTGGGCAGTGGACTGAATCATTTGTGCAGAGGAGAAATAATACCACTCCTCCTAAAAGCATATTCACTGCGGGCTCTGGAGCATCCTCAGAAACATGCAAGAATAAAGTGGGCGATGAAACCGTGTATATGGAATTCCATCTTATCCATGTAGAGGGATCCTGATGGATGAAGTTAACAGAGGCTGGCTGTGTGTGCTACAGACATCAGAGGGCCAGAGGGGGTTTCAGCTCCACAGACAGCTTCTCCGCTCTGGACCCAGTTCCCTCAATGTGCCGGCAGTTTCCACTCAATAACAAGCGTTCATTTGTGATCTGAAGAAACAAAGACAAAATATTTACTCAAAGATTACATCCAGTTCTGATTGTGGCAGTTTGTTTTACTCCAAGTGGACTGATTGAAGCACTGGACCACAATGTCTCAGTAAAGGATCATTCCAGCCTCCATCACATTCTATCCACACACGTCCTGATTTTGCAAAGTACTTGTCCTGAAACCAAGCCCCCAGGAAGAGCTCCGACACACACTGGCCTATAAGCTTACATTGCAATAGACGTGGCTGTAAAGCAAGGGATACATGCTTTAGTATCCACAATCCCCGCAAAATTACTTGTTTCACTATCTGATTTTGAACAATTCTGACTGAAAGTCTAGAAGAGCCACAAATTTTAATAATTTTATCTCTGTTCAGGTTAGCAAAGGGCTAAACTAGAAGATAGTGGCTCGACCAGCAGAAGTCTCTAGTGAACTTGCTATATGGGTCATACATTGTGGAGGCATGTGTGGAAGATTCAGGTTTTTGGCTTCATGCACCACTAAGCAGCTTCTATGAACAGAGCCAGGCCCCAACACTGCATCCAGTTCTTCTTTATACATCCATGCCTGAGACCAGGGATGTATATAGAGAACTGGATACAGTGTTGGAGGCACAAAAGGGTATTTTTCAATACTCAATACTAGTATCAAAGAAATTCTGCTGTGCCAGAAAAGTATCAGATTTTGGTACTCAGCCCTATGTATTTAGATGCATTTAGCTCAGTGTATAGCCTTACAGAGCTACTACACTGTGAAACCAGATAAGATAAGAGTTTAAGTTGAAAAAAAACATTCTTAGCCTAATTAATTGTTGTATGCATTGTATTTTAATGAACTTAATGAAATACTGAGTTCAGTTGCATTGTACGACCCAAAGCCCTATTTAAA
>NW_023339785.1:767936-769828 GCF_004916995.1 Morone saxatilis
TAAATGAAAAAACGGAAACAAACTCATTGAGGTTGCACTCTGAACATCATGAACTCGTGTGGTGATTTGGTGAAAATTTTTATTAATTCCAACTCTATAAAAGTATAAGACAGGAGCAGTAAGGAGGGTGTGCAGTAAATAGAAAAACTGGGCTTTCTTGTATGGTTTAGAAATCTGCACACAGTCACTGCTTGTTGCAGTCACTGCTTGTTGCAGTGACTGACAGTGACTGTCAGTCAGGGAACTCGTCCATTGACTGCTTGTGGCAAAAAGACACACTGAAAAAACATTACAGGAGTTTATTTTACAACCTATTTTTCAGCTCAGTGTAATACGGTGCTACACTAAATCATAATACCTGTACAATCTAGTATAAGGCCACAGAGAGCTCTGAAGAATGAGAAAGATGACACATTTGAAGTGTAGCTACGGTATGTGAAATGTTCGCTTTCAGTCTAGCCTTCTGGTAAAATCTGTAAAAAGTGGGTTGATTGGAAGGTTAAGAAAAGTTTGTTCATTATAAAAAGACATGTCTTTCTCAACCTGTCTTCACACATACTGTACACAGAGCTTCCTGAGTGATCCACCTGAGGCCTTTCAGTTTCAAACTTCCTGCTACCTGCTTGTTAAAGGCAACATTTCCTTGTTGTGTTTTTTTGATATTTTCGCTAATGAGTGAGTCAACTGTGTGTCAGGCTCTTTTGTTCTCCTCCTGTTTGTCTTTATAGAAACTGTCACAGCTTAGAGGATTTTGTCTCTTTTAATGGCATTTCCCTGAACCCTCTCCCTACTGCAAAGCCAGAGAAGCTGTTATATAGTGGGAGCAAGCGCGTTTCCAGAGGGGGGGCCTCGGATGGCACTGGCCACCCCGGAAATATGTTTGGCCATCCCAAGTGCCACTCCCTTATCCTTTTCTCTTCCACTCCACACTGTCTTTTTAGAGGCTCCATGTTACGTTAGCTTGTCAGGAAGAGGGCTAAATAACATTCCAAATTTAGACAAGATAGATAGAAATAGCAATAGAAGCAATAGAAAAACTGGCAGGGCTATTTTCAAAGGGATTCCTTGACCTCTGACCTCAAGATGTCAGAATGAAAATGGTAAATGGATCTATACTTGTATAGCACCTTTCTAGTCTTTCAAAGCGCTTTTACACTACGTGCCACATTCACTCTTTCACACACATTCACTCAGTGATGGCAAAGTCTATCAAACAGAAACTAACTTGTTCATACACCGATGCACAGCAGCTCTATCTTGGAGGAGCCGGGGATCAAACCAACAACCTTCCGAATAGTTCTCCGCTAGAAAACCACAACAGCCAGGACAAGAGGATTGCTTCCCAGGCGCGCCATAGCACAGGAAAACAATGATTTTGCAGATGATGTGTTTCTAGCAATTGAGAAAATTTCACATCAGTGAAGATACAATTAAAATCAATAGATATTACAGGTTGGAAACAAACCACCAGGGCAGCCAAACTATTCAGAAGAGAAAACAAAGTCATGCACTCCTCACAGTCCTGTTGTACCCAGTCTGCCTTCCCCTCAGGCCCATACATTTCTTTGGAACTCTCCAGATTTGCCTTTCCCAATCTATTCACCAGATGTCTTCAGATAATCTCCCTTTACCTCTCCCATTCCTGTTTACCTCTGCATCTAGGTTACTTCTGTTTGGATTTGCTGCCTTTGCTTTGAAGTTTATGTATCTTAATTTCACCAATAAGATACTGAAACTGTTCCTGTGTGCCTGCTTGTCTGCACTTATTCTTTAGTCTGCACTCTTTTACATTCAAAAAGGCGCAAAATTGTGTTGGTGCGCGTTGTTTTTTCTTGTTTTGTTTGTAAATTCATTTTTCGGCTATGATACCAGAGCTCTTTCACTAGAGAAGA
>NW_023339785.1:769928-788786 GCF_004916995.1 Morone saxatilis
GGGCGTAAGCTGGCGGACACTGAACCACAAGCACGGGCGTAAATTTGGGGGACACGGGGGACAGTCCCCAACTTTTTAAAAGGGCCGTTTTGGGTTCCCTGCCAGTTTTTTACCGGCCCAAACAATGGTTACCACTATAGTAAAAAAAGAATGGACGGAGGTTTCCAAGGGCAACTAGACAAGCGGAAAAGGGTTTGCTCCCAAGCTGAAAGCCTCCTTTCCCTTAGTTTTAGACCCGGGCAACAAAGCTCCTCGATGGGGCTCTTGCCGTTTCTGTTTTTGATTGGCGTTCCTCGCTGTCACCTCCCCCCAATTCTTGCTTGCACAACCGGTTTCTGCTAGTTTGCCCGTAATAATTTCCAGGGTTTTTCCATTTAGCCTACATTACGTTTTTGGAATTCAGTGTTTCATTGCATATTTGTGCCGTTGGCGCGTTGGCGTGCGTGCGTGCGTGTTTGGTCCAGGAATGTTTTGTATATTACATTAACCATTTGGCTTTATTGCTACATGGGCTAAAACCAGGGGCAGAACAAAAAAGGAGGGAACAGTAAAACTAATTTAGAAGAACTACTGGTGAAAGTCTGGGGCCGTCTGGGTTACTCAGGTCGGTAAGGAAGGCTGGCGGAAAAACCCTATACCGAAGTTTGCTGCAAGCGGCTTTGGGGTTCGGGAAATCGGACTTGCGGCCTTTTTGCGTTGTTCCATCGTTTAATTCCCCCACAGCTGTCTCTTTTATTAAATTAAAAAAGCCCATTTCAAAAAAGAAAAAAATTACTTAAAAAAAGGAAAAAAAAAATATTGCGTCCCCCCCACCTCTGAAATCAAAATTTCGTCCTTGGACCACAGTGATTGACAGACTGACCACAGCAGTGTAGCAGACTATAAAGCCAGTTCAGATTTTACAGTCTCTCCATCACTTTGTGTTTGTGGGGGGGCTGTCAGTGTATCACAGTAAACATTGCAGTCCGGTGGTGTTTCTACAACCGTCTAAAGCACAAGTCCAAACCACTGCCCCAAACAGTCGACTCTATCTCAGCATTTGTCCTAAAACATACAGAGGGGTAAAACAGTAGAGGGCATGTTGAGCCATTTTTGATCTACAAAATGCAGATTTTCATAAATTTAATATTGATGTGCATTGATGTGTTTCATCACAGTATAGTGTTATAATTCAGTTTAGAGCTCAAAACACGTGTTAGGGTGGAGTACCTTTAAATCTCAGCAGGCATTGCTGGGCTGCACGCCATCTACCATTTGCAATGATTGGCAGCCGATGTGTAAACAGCCAGTAACTCTACAGCCAAAGCCTTTGGAGCCACATAAGGCAACTTTTTTAACACAGTGTAATCGTTCTTCTTAAGACCTGTCAACAGACTTGGATGTGTAAAAGGAGAAGTTCCTCTTAAAGTCAAACTGAAATAAAATTTTATTTCTTCTAAGTAATCTGTATATATATCTTTGGTGTTTGTTCCTGTGTATATATTTGGTCAAAGTTTAAATGATCAAAAAGAGGCTCAGAGTGCTAAAGTTACAACAGTTTTCAGAAACACATCTTAGTGTACATCACCTCCGCTGGCTCCAACAATCTGTCATGGAGACGACCATTACGCCAAACTCGAGGCTTCAAATCGGTACTTCACAAACCAATGGGTGACGTCACAATAGGCTCACACTTGAACTGGACCTATGAAAAAGGAATGGCTAGCTTTGATCATAACCTAAGCATTACCTAAGATGGCGCCACGAACGGTCGCCTCTGTGTGTTGGTGCGCATTGTTTTTTCTTGTTTTGTTACTTTGTCTTACTTTTTCTTTGTTTTAATACCCACCCTGTATATATGCATTACATTAACGCACTCCTGTTTCCTGTACAGTTTTGGATCTTTCTATCCTAATCCTTATCTTTGTTTTTTTATATTTTAAAAGTACTTTATTTTTGTGTGATTTTTATGCACCAACGCACCAAGGCAAATTCCTTGTAGCTACGTGTAAAAACTTACTTGGCAATAAACCCAATTCTGATTCATACTTGGGTCCTTTGACTCACTGCCTCTAACATGCCCTGTGACATCTTTCATCTGAATAAATGGGTCATGATTATATGAATCATGTCTTGTTCTAATAGCTACCAACTGAAAGTGAGTATACTTGTTAGTAATAATCCCATCTAGATATCTATCAAATTATTTGAACAGGACAGATGTATGTGGTTCCAATTTTGTCCTTGTTTTTTTACACAAACTCTAGATACTGCCTTTTGCATTTTTTGCGAGTTTTCGCACCCTTCATAGTTCCTCCTACACCGGTGGTTCCCAACCTTTTCCTTAAGGGACACCTCTTCTATCATTTATTAAACAGAAAACCCCTTGCTTAAGTGACATATGTTATGGATATTAAATATTATATTCAAAGCTGTATAATGAGCCCAAATAGTGAACTCAGTAACTACAAGAAGTTCATGCAAAATTGATCTGGATTTGAATTTGATTTAAATGAATTTTGAGCAGATTATTTCCTGTTTTTTTAGATAATATTTTCAATAATACAGACTTAATAGGCTTCTTTTCAGTCTAATTCAGTATTTTCTTGTTCTGTTAGACAATTTACTCAACAATTTACGTTATCATAACATTTCTTCACAGAAGTGAATAAAATGCTGTGATATAGGTCTATGGTTTATATTTTTTGAAATTTTTGTACACACATTAAAATCAAGAAGGCCTCGCGACCCCCTATGAAGCTTTGGCGACCCCAGTATTCAGTTGGTTGTAATATGTGACATATCATCAATATAATCATTGTGTGTCTAATTTCTTTTTATATAGGCTTTTATATATTAAATTACTTTAATTATTTATTATTTATGGTATATTTATTTTATATTTGTGCGGATAATAAAATGTATCAATTGCAGTGAGTCTGTCTGCAGTAAATGAATAAATAAGCCAACCAATCAAAAGCAAGATAACAGCTAAATATGTCTTCCAATCTTCCACTTTCAACCTGATTTTGGCAGACATTTTTTAATGTCTCCAAATGTTGTTAAAAAGACATTAAAAAGACGACTTTGTGCTGAGTGGGCCACGTCAGCAAACACCACACACCAACTGTGTAAGTGTGCAGTTGTGTTGAAACTCCCAGTCCTGACTTTCCATTCCATTTAACTTGATCAGTTCATTAAGAAAATGAAGCGTGGGGCCCTAATGAGGCCTTGTTAACGAGGGAGATCAAATTGCCTCCATGAGCTCAGTGTTTAATTAGGAAGGGAGAGAGGGCAAGCTGAGAGAAGTGAGATGAACCTTCGGGAAGTGTGCACTTCACACAAACACACACACACACACACACACATGCATACTAATGGCATGGTTTGATTTTTCTCAGTTATGTAACTTACAAGTGACCTGCAAATAGAATTTACAGAAAATGCAGAAACATTTTTTTTCATCATGCTTAAATCCTCCATTTGCCTATAGGTGTTTTTATTATTTTATTTTTTATTTTTTCATTTAGGGACTTTACTGGAAGGGCGTGTTTGTGCCCTCTCTTCTGTGTGACCAGTGATTTGGGCCGACTGTGCCGATGGCTAACGACCACAAAAACAGCAGCATAGAGGAGATAATGAATCAGAGTAACCTCAGCTTAGCTTGGTGCACACCACCAATTTTTTTTTCAAGAGTTTTTAAGAAATGTCCAGGTCTGTCATATAAAAAATTAATTATTAAATCACTTAATACAGTGAGGAATGTTTGAACATAGATGAAGGCAAGAAACAAATCAATTAGTCTGAAGAAAGGCAGTCTTGCTGTCATACATGGATGCATGGATACAGCTGCATCACAGATTTGAGCTGTTCTCAAGCAGGAACACCCCTGTAAGTGTCCATATTTAATTTTTCAGATTTTACTGATATGGATGATGTCATGATGTCATTGTTTTATTAGCATTCAAAGTTATAATACAAACTTTTTTTCCTTGGAGGGCCAAAACAAAAACAAAATTCAGTCAGGACCACTTTTGTCAAAAGAACTTTTATTCCCAAAGCAGATATATAACATCTTGGTATGGTAATGGCTACTGTTCTGGACCTCCTTGTCCTTCCACGTAGCATAATGGAAAACCTAAGGCAAGGGAGAGCGCAGCCAGGAAGACCACCCAGGGTACAGAACAGAGCAAGCATCGAATAGCCAATCAGAAAAATGACATTGATTAACTTAGATTACAAACATAAGAGGAGGGAAGCTGGGGTGCGAGGTCGGTGTTGCAAAAAGGCTTGTAGAGGAAGCAGCTAAGATAGGCAGGCTAAAGCAGCTTAAATAAGGTGCCATGAATGATATTTGCCAATTGGATACTTGAGGGAATCAGCTGAGCTGTGGATGTGCACCAGGACTGACTTCCTAACTATTTGTGATGTCACAAATCAAAATCCGTTTTTTTACAGCACAGATAAACTTTCCACTTTCAGCAGATGAATGTGAAAACATCGTTCTAGTGTCAAACTCTACACAGACAGCATTCAAACATCACACTGTAGGAACAAGAAGAAACCCTGATTACTGACTGGAGGGGACTTTAAAGAGCATTTTTGCCTCACAAAGAATAAAACAGCGTTAATATGAAATTTTGTCAGTATCAATTAAAATTACAAAAGGCTACTTGATTGAATATGTTTTTACTTACAAAATTGATTTGATTTAAAATTTTAAGTTTCAACATTTTTTTAGTTAAATTAACGTATTTAGTTTTACAGTGTACTTTCATGAAGCTTATGAATTGGTGATCATTGTATTTCATATTTAATATTGATGTCATATTGGGTGGTGGTGCTTTATAGAGGGGTTGTAACATATCTGTGGATGCAGTACAAGTGATGTAACCTGTGCTGGCGTTGTATGGAGCACATTATATTGAAAGGTGTTCATAATATTTTGCACTCTGGCCCTAGTGTTTTTATTTTCTGTGCATCAGTGAGTGATTTTGTGGTGGTTTTCATTTTGCCAATGATTTAGACACAGCTCATATTAACGCTGTCTTGTCAAGGCTTTTTGACTAACATTCTGTCATGTTTTTGTGGCTCCCAGTAAAAGCCTTTAGATTCCCACTTAAAACTAAGAAACATGGGAGAGGACAGGCTAATTTGCTGCTATTCAGATAGGAAGCTGAAGTAGGAAAATAATGCAGAACACTGGCAACTGCAGTCAAGGACATTATGTGTAGTGCTTGGCCTGAAACACTAAACAAAAAACAGGTTGAGAAAGCAGATAGAATCTATTAAAGTACAAGACTGGAACACACATTAACTCAAAGGTCTAGGTTCAAGGTAGATTTATTTATCATTTTATAACACAGCATTGTAGTACGAGATTAAGTTCCCTTTATGCTACTAATAAACACAGTCGTTACACAAAAATGATATGCAATAGAATAAATAAAAGTAAAGTAAAAAAATCTGTTGTCTCCACGTCGGGGGCTGTGACGACCAATACGAACTTTCTGGGGTCTGTTTGTGAGGAGGTCCAATGTGCAGTTGCAGAGTGTGGTAGTCAGGCCCAGAGTGCTAACCATTGTCACAGGGGAGATTGTGTTGGATCAAACAGCATTCTGACAGAGGTGTTTTTCTCAAGGTGTGTGAAGACTGTGTGGAGGGCACTAGAGTTCCTCTGTGGATCTGTGAGGGCAAAGCAGTCTCTGTCCTGTTACTGAGTTAGCCTGAGTCTTAGGAGGAAGCTGTGTAATGGAATAGGCCTAGGTCCAAGCTGGCTTAGCTTAGCTCTGTTTCCTCTCTTCCCTTCCAAGGTTTTGTTTGGGGGCGGCTGCTCTGGTTGTCTGGACGGTAGATGCCGTGAGCAGTGATCATCTCAAGGTCCACTGCACTCAATCCAGCCAGTGCAGAGAAGCTAGTACAGGAGAGATATGATCTTGTTCCTGTCAGTACTCGTGCTGCAGCGAAAACAATAGCGATGGAGATGCGTTGTCAGCCCACTTTGATTGTGCACCAGCCCACATCCTCTTCCTCAAGATCCTCAATAAAGTTCAACTGTAAATCTGAAGTCGTGACACGGATAGGAGGGACACGGTTTAAGTTTGCCGGCTGGCTATATAGCTATATCTGGTGCCTTTCACTGAAACATGTTCAACATTTCATGACGTCGATACACTCATCAATGTCAAGTTTCAATCAATCACAGCTTGGATAGGGCTGGATAATAAAAACAGTTGCTATTGCTCCATTGTTAGAATATATCATCAACAAATTAGAGAATAACCATATTTTCTTTGCATAAGGATTTAATGACGGAACAAAACCTACAAAACTATAAATGTTGGTTATATATTTCTTTTGCTTGATAGTTAATGCTGCGTGAAACAGTATAAAGCTCTGTATCAACATTTTTACAATATACAGCAGTACAGCACCACAGAGGTTGACAGTGCAAGTAAACAGTTCTGTAAATAGGTCACAAGTTATATAAATTCACTGGTGACTTAGTTCTTGGTTCAAAGCTGTAAAACTCATGTCAGTGGTCAAAACTAATGTCACTCCAGTTTTAGGTTTATCTTCATAAATGACATGATATCTTCAAAGAGACCTGCATTTGCATATGTCAGTGTT
This sequence comes from Morone saxatilis, assembly GCF_004916995.1. NCBI lineage: Eukaryota > Metazoa > Chordata > Actinopteri > Moronidae > Morone > Morone saxatilis. The sequence continues at coordinate 776,538 of NW_023339785.1, forward strand.
TCATTATTTCCACCAGTTTAAACACACTAAAGCAGAAAACATTTTAGAGTTCAGGTAACATGATCTGTGTGCGCGTGTGTCTCAGCACACAAACCATCCGTCTGCATTATTACTACAGCTGTTTAGAGGATTCAGCTTGTTCCATTAGAGAGATTCAGAAAAATAATGAACTCACAGGAATGAAAGTTTTTGTGCTTGTATACTGTAATCCATCTTTCTTTCTTTTATTTATTTTTTTCACTTCATGTTTTTTTCCAGCCGGTTGGTTTGATAAACAGCCTCTTAAGGCTGTTAAGGCTGAAGAGAGGAAGGGAAAAAAAGGAATGAAAAGGCTGGGGCAAAGTCACACACACACGCACACACCAGACACACGCATGGACAGAATGAGAGAGAGCTCTCATCTTTTAAACAAGAATAAGTCTGAAGGCTCATATTTCATTAAGTCCTTATTATGAGCCTCTGTTGTCGGCCCTGCAACCTGCTATAATCTGTAAGCCATTACCAGTGCCTAAAAATAACCAAGTTAACATGCACAGCTGCCGAGCCAACCGGCAAAATTTTAATAAATGTCATGTAACCGCCGCAACAATCAAATTTAATGGGCCTGAACCACGGCAACAATGCTTTGCCCCACAGCGCAGTTTGCATAAAGAAAATGACAAGCAAACCCAATAACAGCAGAATATTTGTTTCTTTTACATATTTAATTCATAAGGTGGTGTTGTGTTTACAGTGCTTTACATTTGGTTCAATATCCTCTGAACGCACTGCTGGGAAGCATCAGTGAATGAGCCAAACAGCGAGAGAGCCAAGGAAAGGTGATATTTGGAGAGAGAGGAGGAGGACAGGAAAGGTACAAAAGGCCAGAGTGGCCAGAAAAAGCCCAGGTCATGTGACGGCCACTAGCCCAAAATATGACTCGAGGTCTCAAAGAGCCAGTAAATTATTTTCATGCCATTCATGTGTGCATGTCTGTTGCCTCAATGTCAACAGATGGGACATGGGCCAAACTAAAAAATAAAGTTGTCCTCAAATAAATTTTTTCCCAAAGATGGTTTCTGTCAATTTAGGTAATTTTATCATGCTCATATGTTCAAGTGCATATTTTTCTTACACTTTGGTTTTAATTAAAGCCATAGAAAGGGGGTTTCACGTCATGATTGACAGCTGAGTCAACCTGGGTTTATGGACTTTAATACCGTGGCTCCAACCCTGATCACTACTGCACAGACTCTGGCTCCGAATGATGTCACCAGCGTAAGATGGTGCCATAAGATATTTTTGTAAAGTGAGAGGAAGTGGAGACACAACATTCATCTTTCATATGTCAATGATTTCACCAGGTGAAAATGTTTTTAAGACCTTTTTAAGGCCATTATGAATGCAATTAAAGAACGATATAAAGGGAAATCGGTATTGGTACCTTGTTGGTTTAATTTTGTAGTTATAATATACATTATACCCCATTTTGCCCCAAAACACAAAATTGTGCCCGAAATTGCCATTGGCCATAGTGATTTAAAACTTTTAAGCAACTGAATACCTAATGCTGAAATTGAACCACAACTGAATTCTTAATGTTGAAATTTATAGATCTGGAACATTTTACTAACAATCTACTTGAATTTCTGTGGTCTGAATTCACATTTTTTAAATCTCCTGAAGTTAATCCCCAGCTGTGTAATAAGCAAATGTTATTGTTTTTCAACATAACAAAATATATTATGTCATCCAATAGAAAAAGCTATACACATATACATACATACATACATACATACTGTAGATTGACAGTAGCAAAAAAAAAAGGTAATTAATAAAGCTGTGTAATCTAGCCATCCTGAAGATCTCTGTGTACCACACTGTGGGTGGTTCTGTGAGAGACCATTTGGGGGGAGACTAAAAATATACAGACCAGGGTCCTTCTTGGCACCTGAACAACCATATAAAACATTATTAACAACACCTATAATTGAATAGATTCAAAACATTATAGCCTTTTTGCTTCCATATAACTGAACTGATTATACTGAAGAACAACATTCATATGAAGGATGATACGACAACTTACTGTTATATAAAGAGTTTTTGAAAAGTAGTTGATGAAAGAAAACCAACAGACTACACTGTGACTATGAGTCCTTGTGCTGAACGAAATGATCTGAAAGTGAGAAAGTAATTTTCACCTCTATGTGGCTTCACTAGCATCTATTGCCGAGTTCACACTACATGATTTAAGCCCTAATTTTCCACTTGCTGACAGTTTTTGGAGGTTGCAACAAATGCCCCCACATCACAGACAAATTGGCATGTGATCCCGTGAGGACGATCGCTATGTGTGGACTGTTCAAAGACCCAATCAGAGGCCTTGATGAGAGCTCACCAATGCCTCACAGACACCTGAAAAATAGCTATCAGGCTAAATATGTGGTCATGTTGGTGATCCGTGAAGCGACCACCAGCAAATGAGAGCAGTCTCTCTCCAGCACTAGACAGGAAGCAGTGAGCCAAGTAGTTACTTTAGTAACGCCCACAAAAACTCCTCAAATACCATCACACAAACGATAGACGGTGAATTAACAGTTTTGTGTATCTGATCCACCAACCAGCACTTACTTTAGTGAGAAATCTTAATTCTTGAAACAGTCCACCTCTCATTCCCACGGCCTTCTCCCAATGAAAGAGTGCAGCGACAACGGAGGCTGAGCCAGTTGAGGAGACAAAATGTAAAGTTTGTACAAAATACAGTTCTTTACAGATTATATTGATGCCAAATTGAAGGACTGTGGACATATAACGCCCTTCAGTTTGTGATTCTAGATTTATGTGTTATTACGGATGCATTAGGAATTGTTAAAATGTGATTTTTCTTAAAGGGAGTTTGGTGCAGGGAGCTTTTAGTTCATATTAGTAGCTAATACATTTTGTTGCCACTTCAGAAACACTAGGTACCTGCTAAACTATGATAAGGTTGTCTGACGTTGACTGCTGTTATTAGTTTGATTAATGCTTTAATAATGTGTGTATTGATTACCGACGCTGCCTGATCAGGCTAATTATCATCTAATTGTACTCAGCTTCTAACTGCAGTATGCTGGTTGCCCTTTCTGTGTGTTTTTAAACTAATCTTGCTAGCATAACATTAGCTCTCTGTCTCGTAGCTGAACCAAAGGGTTCAATGATCAGAGGAAACTAGAAATATCTCCCACTGCCTTGTCGAATCTAAGGTTTGTCCTATTTACTGGAGCAGTAAACGTTTCCATTGTATTAGAACATTATGGGATGGTAATGATTCTTCCAGGTATTAGTCAAACCCTCAGGTGTTACCAGGGAAATGGAGTTATGGCTTGTGGAAAAACCTTACATTTTGATTGTAAAATGCATGAAAATATAGATTCATTTTTAAAAAATTTTAATTAACTGTTTCTTTGGCAAGTGACTATGGTATAAACAATATTTATTATAACACATCTGAAAAGGAAACCTTAAGAGATATCAGTGCAATAATAATACAAGTTAAATCCTTTTTTGAAGTTTACAACTAACTAATTACATAATGTAATTTGCTAGATTGATACAAATATATAAACACAGGAAATAGTATTTTGAAGAATTTTGAATTGAAAACCCTTTCAATAGCCCTAATTAGTGGTGATGTATACACAAATGGTACCACATCCAGAGTAACAAAACCACTAGACTGGAGAGACGGATTAAAAAGAGAGTTTCCCTCCAGCGGTAAATGGAAAGGAAACATTCTTATTTATTTACCTGACTCTACCCTGATCTGTTTGGCTCTGGAACCCATGCTGTTTTGTCATGTACTATATGTGTGTGTGAGAGGGTGTGTGTCTATAGTAAGCATGTTTTCGCCTGCACTTGTAAAATAATCAGCAACTACTTATGAAGGCCAAACAGCTTGAGATGTTATTCTCAGGGGGAATTTAAGTGTTAAATAGCAACACAACCCTGGATGATTGCATTCACCTTCCTCAGCACAACCCCGCTCACACACACACACAGGCTATTACCACCCTCCCCTGACACTCCCTGACAGCACGTCGCCCCCACTTCTTCTCTAGCACAAAGGAATCTACACAGCACCTTAAAAATGCATCTTCAAAGCTAATCCACTCCACACATTGATTTGAGATGGTTTTGTTCCCGACAGCCCTCGCAGCGTCCTGCAGCAGAGGCTACGGGTGGAGGGAGAGCGAGGAGACAGCAACAGAAAGATAAATCAAATGATAGCTCAAGAAATACGAAGGGTGGAGAGGTGATGGGTTGAGTCCTGCCTGCACCGACGGCGTCACACCGGAGTGAAGAGCCAATCGAGCATGGAGTAAAACAGGTGAATCTGATCGGAAGGGAAGAAAGGGGAAAAAAACAAGGTGCGCGAAGGGGGAAAAAACAGAGCTGGAGAGCAAAGACTCGATGTTCGTCCCTCCCGTGGCTTCCATCCAACGCTTTTAGAGAGCTCAACCTTTGCCTGGATGTCAAGCGGAAAATACCGGCGATTATAAAACCCCATTAGGGTGTGAGAGAGTGGATCCACCACTGGCTTCATCATGGGAAGACGTGGAGTTACACCAGGTCTTCAGGAAAACACACTCAAGGCTTCAGTTCTCTTTCACCAGACCAGTTCAGTCAGCTGCCTCCATCCAAAGAGAGGAGTGTAGTGGAAAGAAATATCCACAGTATCAGTAGGTTTCAGATGAACAAGTTTGAGTCATTTTAAACATGACCTCACATTCAATTTAAAGTAAAACGTACTAAACAAAACAGCTGTTTACATCAGCTGCACATGAGCTCCTATAGATGAGAGCAGTCCATCCAGGTACTTTGGCCTTGCTTCAAGCCCCTGCCCCTTTTGGGTGAAAACAGTCCTTTATATTAACTGGCAGTAAATATAAATTCCAAGGTCAATTTTATACCATAAAATAATATATCATAATACTGTATAATTTTTTTAGCAATAAGCAGCCAAAATTAACTATGTTGTGTCATTGCAGACCCATGTTCAGCGTTGCTATATAGAAATAGGGAGATAGGGGTTTATGAGTCCTTTCAGTCTGCCTTTATCAAAGTGGATGGACCTGACATACACAACCACCTCACTGAATCTCATGTTTCTGACATCTGTCACTGTTTCTGTTGTTCAGACTCTTTATTTTGCTGTTTTGGTCATCTGTCCAATGTGACGTTACTGTAAACTAATTCAGAACCAATATTTGTGTTTATTAATCAACCTTTTACTACGAGACAGAGAAGAAAACGGTCGGTAAAAACTTTACGTTTCTCTTACGAGTAAATTGTAAACTGGCTTTTTTAAAATTGTTTGATGTGCAAAATGTGCCGAAGCAGCAGCTTTTAGGCATAGTACCACTAGGCACTTCTACAGCATTTGTTTCACCCAAAAGGGGGCGAGGTCGTTCTGAAGACAAGTGACATATGGCTGCTGCATCATCTATGAGTCTGTGTTGCATGCAGTTACCCATAGCACACAAAATAATATACTGATACAGTTATCGTTTTCATTCATTCTGCATTTTTATTGGACCTACTGACTGAAACTATGATAACACAGACTAAGGTGTGTGATGCTCAGTAATTTGGACATTTATGGTTGATTGAAATATTGAGTGATTTTGACATTATTTTGCAATGACCAACTGCTCCATTTTAGCAACACCCTTACATTGCTACCTGAAGTGAACTTGTCAAATACTACCACTTGGTCAGTGGTCCTCTGCTTCAAAATACGACACTGGGCGCCGCATTTGTGGATGTGCCTGCCAGACATCGTATAAAGAGTGAGAAAGTCCGCATATAGAGATGGTGGGGTGGATTAATGGGTAAAACAAACTCATGACTTTCACCCTGGAGATGGCTGTTCATGTCCTGCATGTCCAGTGTTGACTTCTATTAATTTATGTACATAAGCTAACTTACTAATGGTACATAACATAACTTAATATCTTTTCCTAAAACATAACATGTTTTTTGTGCCTAAACTTAGTTGCTTAAAGTATAAGCTTTATTTTGAAACTTTAAATGGACGTTGCATATTTATTTAGAGCCCTGCACACCCAGCAATGATGCAAGATGGATACTTACAGCATCATATTTTGAATTGGAGGGCCACTGACCAAGCTGCAGTATTTGACGAGTTGGGAGTGAGAATGTGTTGGGTGGCCAGGGCCTACCACCAATGGGTACTGATTACCTAAAGGTCCGATGTGTAACATTAAGGAGGATCTATTGTCAGAAATGGAATATAATATTCATAGGTATGTTTTCATTAGTGTATAATCAGCTGAATATAAAAAATCATTCTGTTTTTGTTAACTGTTTTTATCTACAGATGCCATGGGCCACGGAGGTCACCATGTTGAACCATCAAGAGCGTTTCGTAAGTTTACCTACACAACCCGTTCTCATTCCGAGGTTGTCAAATACAGACGTGAGTGGTGTTACAATCTACAACTTCACCTCCAGATGCACCTAAATTCTACACACTGGTCCTTTTTATGTGATAAGAATTTATCAGAAATTCATAAACTTGTAGATAGAATCATATTGTAGATGGATTTCTGGCCAGCATCAGACTTTGATTTAAAGGCCAAAATCTTCAAACCAATATGTTGCTAATGAACTATAATTAAAGGGTGGCTAAACCCTGCCCCCCAGTCAATGAGCCCCCTGACGCAAACTTTCAATAAAATCAATCCACTGCAGAAATGTGTTAGCTTACACTTTTTCCCCTTTATCTGTAGCAGTGATACTACTTGCTACATTGCTAACCACAGATTTCCCACATGCAGATTTACAGTTTGCCAGGCTGAAAGCAGAAGTTATTCTGTAAGTAAAACCAGGTTACACCTTCCTGGTCTAACCTCATTCTGGAGTCAGTATCATACCAGTCTCTGACGCTTTTTCAGTTCATCTCCATTTCCATCTGAGAAGTGAAAGGTTAGGAAGAGACCCCAGATGCTGTAACAGATGGGTAGTGGGTCTGTTTGAATCCTCCTGTAGGTCAGGGCCACCTCGTAGCTCAAGGCAGAGTCAGGAGAGCAGGCACGCAACCACCTCCACTACTTTCTGCTTTCCTCTCTATCTTTCACCCTTCTTTTGGCCTCTCCTTTCCCCCTTTTTCTTCCTTTTCACTTTACTTCCACTCCCTTAGGCAACACCTTCAGTCCATCAACACCTCCTCTTCACGGAGAGAGGGAATCGATAGCGCTCAAGTCTGAGCGGTGGAGGAGGCATCGATCGCTCGGTCCCGCCGACTGCCCTTTCTCTGTCTTTTCAGTAAGCTGGAGGGCAGGAAGTTTTTAGGGCTGTTTCATGTCAGGCCGACGTTTATCTAATTCTGGACCTCCAGAGATGCAGCGAGGCAACGTTACGCACACTTTTCTCAACATTGAAATGTATCCACAGGACCACCAGAGACACAGGCCTCACAGATTTTTTATTTCATTTATTTAAATGAGAAAACGCTGGAAATAAAAATTCCCTAGAATCCCATGCTGCTAGTAATCATGGGATTGTTGCTGTAATTACTGAGCTCTCGCTTTAGAATGAAAAAATCACCAAGGATCATGAAATTGTGTAAAGCAGCAAGTTATTTCAGCTGTGGGGCGGCTGTGGCTCAGAGGCAGAGCGGGTCGTCCCCTAATCGGAAGGTTGTTGGTTCGATCCCCCGGCTCCTCCCGCCACATGTCGAAGTATCCTTGAGCAAGATACTGAACCCCGAACTAGTTGTTCGTTGGTGTATGGATGTTTATGAATGAGTTAGTTTCCATTTGATGGGCTTTGCCATCGTTGTGAAAGGTTGAATGTGGCAAGTATTGTAAAAGTGCTTTGAGTTGTTGGAAGACTAGAAAGGTGCTGTACAGGTCTGTTTACCATTTACAGCAACCTACCGATTGGTCAGTTTAGAGAAGGGATCTCAAACTGCCAGCCTGGTCTGGACTAAAGGTCTAGTGTGTAACGCTGAGGAGGATCTACTCAGAAATGGAATGTAATATGTATAGCTATGTTTCCAACTATATTTTGATAAACCATGATTGAAACCATCTGGCACAGTCAAGGGTAGAATCTACTGACTTTAACCTCAGTGCCAACATGTGGTTGACATTTCTGGCTTTTAGAGGAATGTCTTGACAATTATTGAATAAAATGCTATGATATTTGGTACTGTATTCATGGGACCCAGAGGATGAATCCTAAAGACTTGACCTGACTTTCATCCAGCACCACTAGCAACCACTAATTAATGGATTTTCCCAGATATTCATGTTTCCCAGACAATGTGTCTTAATGACTTTGGTGATCACATGACTTTCACGCTAGTAGTGTTTTCAACACCTCGTTTAATTGATTTCAAGAGGAATCCGCAGACACTAAAAATAACTATAGAAATAGCCAATCTTTTCTCTGATGGTCTTGTTGTCTATAGATGTCATATAGAGGCATCAGTATTAAACCGAGGCCAATTCATAACCAGTTAAACACTTCTTGTAGTATGTTTAAATATGTATTATATCATGTGTACTTTTGTTTATGACCAAGTACCTGCTAAACTAATCCCATCAGCCTCAGCATGCCCAGTGTTAGCAGCATCTTTTATCACTCACACAATTATTGTAAGAAAGCCATGCTTCCTAATTAAGTTTAAGGGTAGAGAAGTAATCTGATTCCTGACCTGCTGCGTGTATACACAGATTTACACCCACCAGGTTACAGCATTGCATGTAAATGCATTCTTTGATTACCTGCCTACCATGAATTAGTCTGTGGTAGTTTTCATTCCAAATGACATTTACAATTTGCCCGATCATTTGACCTCTGGTCATGTTGCCATGTTAATAATGTTATCATAAGTGATGAAATAAAAAAGAAATGAAGGGATGACCAAAACTAGAAATATAAGACTGAAGTTGTAATAAATTGTTTTCTCTCCCCTGCAAACGGTTCTTTAAAATTTCACAGAGAACAGCTATTGGATTGGCTTGGATTCTGATACAATGGCTTCCAAAACATCTATAGTAATATTCCAAACCTCATGCAGCATCATCCACTTATCTGCTGTCTTTCTATCCAATCAAACATAGAGTTTTGTCAAAAGAAGACATTACCTCTGCTCGCAGCTCACACTACTGCATGAGCTGTCTGAATCCCATCAACATCTGGCATTTCACACCCTTACAGCACTCGGCATCTGGATTACACTAGAAATACATAACCACGGGTGGCTGAAGAAGGTCGTCTCCTAACAGAGGTATGAAGCCTCTGTAAAGTTTGGCTTGTTTTGCTGTTCTTCACGTTATGCCGAGTGACATGACCTCGGATTACCACAGTCCCGAGCAGATTATTAAACCGTCTGGATGGCTGAATGTCTGAAAGTGCTGATTTGCATAGGCAAATAAAAATACCGTTTCATATTAATGTCATCTAGAGAGGGTTTAAGAGTTTGATTTTTTTCCCCTCCTGGTCCATATTAACATGGGATTGGCATTTGCTGCTCAAGCTCCTCCAACCTCTTGCAGTTTTAGATCTGAAGATTAAATAAAGATAAAGGAAATGATGTTAAGATATGATGGAGGAAAGGTTACATTTATTTTTTAAAAAGAGTATACCTTGGTTTGAATATAGTAATACCAGGTTGGATGTTTGGGATACGGCTCAGTACAGTTCCAGCATGGAGCATTGGTGCCACCTAGTGTCCAGACAGAGGTAGGACATCTTACATTCACACTAACCCAAATACCCAAGGCCTGAATAATATGCTCCCACCTCTTTAATCTCTGCATAATAGCCAGCACTGTGGAACATCATTAATTTATCAAAGTGATTTTCATTGCAATTGCCTTTCAAAACAAAATTGAGTTTCCATTAATTTGGGATTTTTGTTTTGCTTTTATTCAAATGAGGTGCTGAGTTCTCCCGTCTAATCCGTCTTAGCTAATATTAGCACACAAGTCCGTGCTCTAAAAGTGCCTGAAGAGAGCACACAGCTTAGATCCCTACTTAAACTACATTTAGGAGGATAAAAGCCCTGCTCTGGGTAATAACCCAGAAATATTACTGAGACTGGACAAATCAGCCGCTCGCTAAAAATACAGACGGAGAGGCACACACACATGCACAAACATTTAACACACTTGCTTTTGCTTTCTCAGCAAGACTTTGTCAAATGAGGTACAAAAGTGCTGAGGGAATGGTGCGCTGTGTTTCAGGTCTTATCATGGCTCATACATTATATGTCGATGAAAGCACGAGTCATAACCTTTCCTTCTCACATCTCCATATAGTGTGATATCTGCACTGAGCAGCAACTTCTATTTCTGTTCTGCATCACTGAGGCACTTTTGTGCAGCTCTCTGTTAAACCTCCGCATTTACACGTTATCGACTCTCTATGAAGATTAATTACACCCCCTCCGAACACTGCTCTCCTTCCTCTTCTCAGTGGACAAGTCCAAGTTTATTGTGAAGACAGAGGGTTTTCTTAGTTACTGGAGAAAGCTTTGTTTCTCTCAATACACAGATTGAACAATATGCTATTGTTTTATTCACTGCAGGACTGGACAAGAGTACAGGATGAATAACTACAAAAAAATTATAAAAAAGACTGTGGTCTGTGATTCCCCTCCTACTCTAACATACCTCTACCTGCTGCTATGCGTCCTGGAGGGGAGGAGTTTCAGTGTTAGGCAGCCAGCTCACCTGTGGCTGCTCATGTCGATGCCTCATCCCTCCAAATGATTGAACTGTGTATGTAAGTTTACTTTAGTTTAAATGCATTCATAGCAGGTTTGGTAGTTTCTGATGATTAGGCTGATTAGGTTTCAGTAGTGTTATTTTGTCATTAGTAGGTTTACAATGTGATTGTGTTTAAAGTTAACCGTTATGTGTAACATTTAGGAGGATCTATTTGTAGAAATTGAATATAATATTATGTTTTTATTAGTGTCTAATCACCTGAAAATAAGAATTGTTTTTTTTCGCCCCTTCAGACTTCCATGAAGGCCACCATGTTGAGCCACCATGTTTCTCCTCGGGCTGTCACTTCTTTTTGGAAATTCAGAAATTTGTGCGAACGTGGTTCGTTTTTGAAGTGTAATGACCTGTTCAAATTTAAATGTACTATGTAATGTAATGTAGTCTTTACTGGCAAAATACCTTTTTTTTTTCATTTGTCCTTGTTATTCAGCAGATCAGCTTCACCTATGGCATGCCCTTCTGACCTGTCAGTAAACTAAGCTAGTAATGTTATGATGTTTACTACAAAAATGGACACTAACAAGCAAAGCATTTAGCAAAGCCGTCCTGTGGGAACAATCGCAACACTAAAGCATCAGAAAAGCATTGTGCTTCTGTCGACTTTGCGGCAATCTAAGTGAGTTCTAATCAATAACTACACCGCTAGATGCCATTAAATCCTACACACTGAACCTTTTTGAAATTAGGAATTGTGATGTCTATATTAATACCATTTGTTATTCCTTTTTTCTGATATCAAACAAACCAGTTTAAACTATCCTACAATAAAAGACTGGACTAGAATCTATCTGTCTTTATACAAAAGCCATTGAGTTGATGACGATCCTGGAATCTTGTAAAAGTATTTACAGAGACCCAACAGTACCACCATGAGCAAGCACTTGGCGACGGGGGCAGAAACCTAGGACAGACCCTTCGGCTCTAGGTGGGTGGTCATCTGCCTTGACCAGTTGGGGTGAGAGAGAGAGAGAGAGAGAGAGACAGACAGACAGAACAGAGAGACACATATCCTGTGTAAATCGCGTAAAGGTGACCCGTGAATCGCTGTATTTTAGCCCAACCATTGTGAATTAGGCTTCCCCCCATTCACTCCCCAGATTCCAGTGATCTGCCTGACAGTTCTCTAAGCGGCTGCCTACACCCACCTCTACACGGCAAGCTTTTTATAGATCCTCCTTGTTGTTTTTCTCACTCTGTCGTCTTTTTATTTTCCCTCCTTTTTGCTTTTATCTTCCTTTGCTTTGTTTCTACATGCTACTTACTTTTTTTCGTGTTTGTTTGTTTCCTTATTTGTTTGTCGAATCCACTTTGTCTTGTGTCAACAAAGGGCCTATAGAGAAGTTAGGGTAAGTTTTACTACTTACTTGACTGTACTATTTGAAAGAGCGTGCTGAATACACTTCGTTCGAGTGAATGGCCGCTGATACAAACAAAACTGAATTGAATTGAATACAGTGTTAACTGT
>NW_023339785.1:788811-789362 GCF_004916995.1 Morone saxatilis
TTAACTGTTTAACTGTATTGTTTTTGCATTAGCTGTATACATGTTTTATTTGTCGTATCAACTTGCCTTCTGTTGCTGCCTCTTGGCCAGGTCGTCACTGTAGAAGATAATTGGTTTACAATTTACCCTATGTTCTTTCCTAAACACTCTTCCTTGACCTCTATGGTAAACGTCATGAGGTCAAGGAAAGATGTGAAGAAGGTCAAATTTGGGGTTCCTGTCCAAATCACACCACCTCAGAAAGGATGTGTTCAGTTATACAAAGGGTACATTTAACTATCAATACATATCGTTCAAACAGGTTTGAAACAAACAGGATGGAAATTCTGAAAAATGTTGATTTATTAAAATAATCATTGAATAAAAATAAGGAATTTAGTAGCCAGAGTAAATTATATTCAAATATAAGCGTATAGAGTTTCCTGGCATTGATCTTATTTTTTTGTTATTTGTTATTATCACTGAAACTTTCACTATATCCTGACAGTAGTACATGAGGCGGATATTCTGTGTAACTCTTCTGTGTGGTTTCTCTGGCTCCTCCTAGTGTT
>NW_023339785.1:789386-791488 GCF_004916995.1 Morone saxatilis
CAATCAGAGCAGAGAAAGATATAAAGACACTTTGGGTTGAAGGTTTGAAAATAGTTGATTGTTGAGTCTCATTCCCAGGGTCCCAAAGGGTCTGTATTCGATTCAACAATTAACTATCCCCTTTGGCTCTGATTACCTGTCTCATGTACTGCTGTCAGGGTACAGTGAAAGTTTCAGCAATGACAAAAAGTTACTTACTGCAACTTTAGGTTGAGAAAATAATTGATTTAGTGTATTCCACCTTTATGTATATAGTATTTTGTTATAATGATATTGTTAACTAAAAAATCCTCAATATGCCTGTTCTTCACGATGACTCCTAACTCGATAGATTTGAAAAAGAAGAAATCTATATTTATTTGTTTTTCCAGAAGTATAGGATGGTGTCACAAGCATAAAACAGGTGTTCTGTTGTTTCTACATTTACATGGGTCTACCACAGTGAAACTACAATGGTATGTTGCTTTAGCATCCTATGCTAAAGGAGAGAATGCTTTGCCAAAGTATTTTTTACTTTTATGAGTAACACATTTGGAGTTCAAACACAAGTACTCCATAGTTTAATATTAGTACTCAGACAGCTGAGACAGCAGCCTCCAGTGTAAAACCATCAGGGAGTTACCAGTGTTTCCTTAGTGCTGTTGTAGTCATCTCTTCCTGTCTCTGTACTACCATCTTGTGGCCATCTATTAAAAACAGGTCTCCATGCTCAGCTACAGCAGCTTTTTAATCAATCAAATGGCATCTAGCTTCACATTTCTTTATTATTTATTAACTACACCATTTTTTGTACTGCTGCTTGTGTGCCGTAAGTATGAAAAGCTCAGCAGGGTGGGTTTAATGATTTTGGGGACCTAGGAAAACCCAGGGAGGCACGGACCTCCACCAGACCTTATTTTCACCCTCAGATCATTAAATAGATCAGTAAAACTGTTAACACTCCACACTCTGTTAAAAGTAAAGTAAGTTAAAAGCTCTGCATTCACAATTTTATATCATCAAGTATCATCAAAATAATGTACTAATATTTACTTGAAGTCTCTTCAAGTTGTAGTTCAAATCTACTGCTTTATATACTGCTGGATGGTTGAATCTCTAATGAAGTAAAGTATAAGTACATGACAGTTTTCTAATGAGTTTAAGGTCTCAGTCTTCTTCCATACAGCATGATGTTCATTTAGTAAATGATGGTCCCATTCAGTAAAATAGACCATAAAGCAGGGTATGCTTTAGGGCGTGGCTACCTTTTGATTGACAAGTCACTGCCAAGGCGACCAGTCAGTCAGGACGGAGGCGTATAGCAAAGAGTATCCTCCCCAGCTCCACGCTCTTCAAAATATGGTCACTTTTGGCAAAAAAAAAAAACATGATGGCGACGGCCAGAATGCAAAACTTGAGGCTTTAAAACAGTAGTCTACAAACCAATGGGTGACGTCATTTTTGCTACACTGACTTCTTTTATATAGTACATGGTTACTCAATCAAATATATAGCAAGATAGCAGTGACTGTCCAACCATTCTTACTAAATTGTAATCAAAAAGGCCCAAACCAACACTGAATTGTATTGTCTGCTTATCTGACATAGCTTATGATGTTACATTTGGTTGTCTATTTTTTGTGGTGGCGCAAAATGAAAAGTGATAGAAGTACTGAAAAAACAAGAGCATGAAAGTAACATTCAAGTCATTTTCTCCCTGGGTCCCCTAGGAGCTCATCTGGTAGAACTGGTGCTCCATGTAAGGCTGAGCTCTTGTTGCAGTGGTCATGGGTTCGCAACTTTGCTGTGTGTCTTCCCCTCTTTCCTGTCCATCTTAAGCTGTCCTATCAAATAAAGGAAAAAAGCCCCAAAATATGATATGCATAAAGGGGTCCTGGTTTTCATATTTCAAGTTGTTGTGGGGGGAGGACATGTGTACTTCATTTTACTTCACTTCAATAATTTCTTCATCGAAGCCATCAACCTGTCTGTTAGACCCCATCCCAACTAGGCTGCTTAAAGAAGTTGTACCCTTAATTGGCACTTCTTTACTGGATACGATTAATCTTTCTTTATTGTTCAGGATTGTTACATCATCCGTTTAGAGTAGCAGTTATTAAAAC
>NW_023339785.1:791542-797027 GCF_004916995.1 Morone saxatilis
ATTATAATCTAATATACATGTTATCTTACCCAGTAACATGATATCTTAGATCTTTCTCTTGATTAAATGGAAAAATACATTGGTTTATGTTGTAGATTTCAGAATGTGACTGGTATTTAAGGGAGAGCCAGGTACAGTGTGTAAGAAGCAACGTCATTCAACTGTACTATTCTATACACTATAACAAAATATATATTTCACTCTAAGCAGTAATGTTTCAGATTAGATCTGATGTTAGCATTTGAAAAAAAAACATGGTGACTGAGGAAATTTGGGCTTACTTTTACAGCAGGATGCAGATGTTTCTGCAGACATTTTTTGCGTTTTTGCCTTGTGAGTGCAGGCATCGACCAATGCCGATTATCTAAAAATACCAGGTAATCAGCCTGATTAATTGTACGACAGATGAATCAATCTATCACTGGTACAAAACCCAAAGATATTCAATATACTGTTATAAAAAGCAGAGAAAAACAGCAAATCCTCCTGTTTGACCGCCTGGAACAGCCAGTGTTTGGGATTTTTTCTTGGAAAATCACTTATAGAACTGTAACCAACTGTAGTCATTTAGTTAATAAAATGTAACAGTTTCCTCAAGATGACATTTTCATGTATGTGTCCAACAAAATGCTGACATTCAGTTTGCTATAATGTAGGCAAAGAAAAGCATGAAGCATTGACATATGAGATGCTGCAATTTGGAGCATGTTTGCCTTAGAAATGATTAAAACCATCATTCAGTTATCAAACTAAACCCATGTTCTGTTGATTGACAGTTTCAGCTCTAAGTCAGTTTACAAATATGAGCAGAAGAAACCCTCCCACTGAAGCTGAACCCTGGAAGCAGCACCGGTTTGGTGTTTTGTGCTAGATGGTACTTTAAAAAACCGTTGATGTGGTTGACTCATTGATTCAGCACTAGTTTGGAATGCCTCTTATGACTGTGACAGTCTTCATCATGGGTAGATGACGTTTTGATCACTGAAGTGTAGATGTGTGTCTTTGGAGTGTCTATAGGTCATATAGGTCAGTTCTATTTATTCCCGCTCTAAAACTGTGGTACAGGATGTTCTCTATGTTCTCACTTGTGGCTCTTAAGTAGGTACCTCTGTCTAGTAATCTGTCTCCGTTTCCTTTCTGCCACTGCAAACCATGACATTGCACTTATCTAACTAGCTGGATGTATGTTGTGTAACTCGGTAGACTCATTAGTTCAACTGTGAACCTTGGTAACCATAGCTGCCACACTGACGTGGGTCTATGGTGGGCCCAGCATTTGGGTTGAGGTCTTGAGTAGGTCTAACCCTACTTTAGGTATTGTCACAAGTAGACAGGTCAGGTTTCTAGTGTAATGCCTGTGGTCTGAGTCAGCAGCAAAATGGTGCTTTAAATGAAACGTAAGGGTTTCTTCTCACTGTAGTCTAACTCCATGGACTGTATCTTCACTGGCCTCCTTCTGTAATGGGATTGGTCAGAGTTATATACAGTAACCATCCAGTGAAGAAGACATGGGCCAAGGGACAATGCACACAGTCAGGCCCCTATTAGCTTCCATTCAGTAGTTACACCTGGCAGCACAGAAATCAGTCCTAAAAGTCATGTGAGGACTGTGTTTAAGGTCTGCTCCTAAGATTGAGGGCGTTACATTTGGCAGATTGGAGAACAGTTCATCTTTGTAAGTGGCCAAAATGGTCAACATTAAAGATGTTCAAACAGAGGGTGTCCGTCTGTGACTGTCTCTCAGTGGAATTCAGGAGCTCCACAGGCAGCTCGGTGTCTGGTGAACGTCACATACAGGACAGGACAGTCCCTCATTCACTTTCCAACCTCGATCACTTAATCCAATACACCACTCTGGTAATTCACTTCATTGGCACGTGGTTGCCACAGCGGAGGAGTCCACGGCCTGGAATTTGATCTGTGTGTGTAACCAGCACTACTCAGCTTATTACTCAATAACAGCTTCAGTCCTGGACCTGGACCTGGACCACCGTGTGCTCTCTTCTCTACCGCAGAGAAAACACCGGGGCACGAATGGTCTGTAGGTTTCCTGCTAAATAAATACATTCCATTCTAATCCATTTGATCTTGGCTTAGACAATTCTCCCAGCATGCATTTAGCATTAACCAGCAACCCTGTGAACTCCTGGCATTGTCCTAAAAGAGCGTATTGCTCGGTCAGTTTCCCTGAATGAAAAATGGTTGTTGATGACTCATAGCTGTTTTGAGATATTTTAGGCGAGAAATGAATTGTTTACATGTCAAATATGATGTTGCAGACCCACACCAGAGCAACAAAACCAGCTTCAGCCTCTGTGGTCAGCTTGGTGAGGCACTGATAGGAGTGTAGTGTCTAAACAGATGATATAATTGCTTCTAAAAGATCAACTTTGCTCTCAAGGATTATTCTGTTGATTAGTTACCAACTGTTCAATTAATTGCCAGTTATTTTGAAATCAACTCATCTTTTTTGAGTCAAATGTCCAAATTCTGGTCTTGCCTCTCAGATGTGAAAAACCTTTCAACCAAATGTATTTATCATTATGTAATGGCTTGTGGACAAAACAAGACCTTTGAGGACGTCACCTTGGGCTTTGGGAAACACTGATCAATATTTTTCACCATTTTCACCGATATAGTGAAAGTTTCAGCAGATAAGACTCATTTTCTATAAAAGTTGAAGAAAAAATGGACAGATGAAGCCTAGTTTCTTTATATATACTGTGTACATCCATATTAGGTAGTGCTGTTTGTCTTTGAAGGTGTCTGTAGTGTCGCAGAGAGTGAATTAAAGATTGCATAGGGAATTGTTGGCTGCAGAGCTCAATGATATATTTATCTACGTGGACCTGGATCAAACATTTCATTTCATTTGTCCTCCACCATCCGGACTGGTTTAGCACAGTTAGGCCCTGATGAATTGTGGAATACATTTAGCTCTGCATACTACTGTGAAGCAGTATTATCAAGATTAAATAATAAGGCTGCTATTTCCTTATTGTCAGCAAACCCCATGAAAACATCAAAGCTAATAATGTGGTAGTTTGTTTCTCAGTATGTTCTGACTTCCTGTGTGTGGCTCTCAGCTCTCATTGGTTCCTCCTGGAGACGTGATGAGATATAACGTTCCATTTTGGAATGCTCAGTCATTTCCTAAGCAGTGGCTCACTGGAGTTTTTAGTTACCCAAACAGGAGAAAGTAGGGCATTTTTTGGGAACTATTTTCAGCCGCAGTTTAATCCACATTCGGTGTTCCAGTGAGTCTTTGGAGCGGCAGCATAGTGTGTGTGTTCATGGTAATACAGAACCATGTCACCCAGTGCAACAGTGTGGATCCTGAGGGAGGGCTGTGTCTGCTTTGCCTTACGTTGTTTTGGGCTGTGTTTAGGGACGTTAATGTGGGTGCTACACATGTCAGTGTGTGTGTGTGTGTGTACTAATTTTGAAGTATTTGTGCAATTGGAGCCAACAAAATGATGATGATGATGATATTGCTGCGTCCTGCCTCCTGAATGGTGAAAATTCAGATGAAATGTGACATAACCGTTCAGACTGAGGTGGCCCTGAAAAACATCAGATATGTATCCCATTTAGGACTACATATGGAAGTGGCCTGGACCGGATTTGAAAACATCTGAATTGTGCTGTTCAGACTGTTATACAAAAATCTCATCTGGGTCACATATGGGCAAAAAGGGTTTGCCTGCAGTCTGAACGTAGCCTTAGTCAACTCGTCTGTGTCCGCTGCACGGAGCCGCTGGACCCATGAGGATGGACAAACGCTTCATCAAAGATCCTCAAGTTGAAGCGAGGACAGCCCCAGGTAGACTAGAGGGTGGACTGGAACCCTGGACGCTGCAGCAAGGACTCAGCCTTTGTACATGGGGTGCCAGCTCTACCAGTTGAGCTCCCAGTGCGCCCCCACAGTTGTCTTTCAAGTGTTCCCACTGGTAGGTACTGTTTGGACCCTGTGGGTCTCTTACCTGCTGCTGTAATACTGCACGACACGTTGACTGTAGAATGAACACAGTGAATGGGAATTCTTTGCCTGCCTGACAGCTCATTGTTGATTGTCATTCCAGTTTACTGAGCTCTCATTCTCTGTGTGTGTGTGTGTGTGGGTGTGTGTGTGTGAGGAGAGAGAGGGAGGGAGAGCATTCTTGAATGGGCCAGTCAGTGAGTCCCGTCCTTCATGTGGCTCCCACAGCAGCGGTCACTGGGACCGTCTCATGAGAGTCACAGCGTCCTTCCACACACATCCAGCAGACTCTGTGCTCCCGCTCAGTCCGCCTGTGCAGACAGAGTGAAGGAGGTAGAGCGAGGGATGACCTGGGGAGGGACCACAGGCGAAGAAAGAAATAACCCGGTGGGACAGGTTTGTCGTGTGTGTGTGTGTGTGTGGTGTGTGTGTGTGTGTGTTTGCTTCATCCGTTTCATTCCATGTAAGTATCTACTGGTGTTGTGTGTTAAGTGTGAGTGCAGCTCATACAATGGTGTGCTCACTGTGAGGCCACTGTTAGTGCTGTTTTGCACTGTTGTGTTGAGAGGCTTCTAGTCCACAGTGGCTGTAGGGACGAGTGTCGGTTGGCCGCTTGAGGTTTGAGATATGTGACTAACACATTGAATGTATTGGCATTACATGTGGTGCAGACTTTGGTGACCCCCTGGCTTTTTATTGACTCACCGTCATTAGGTATATCAGTCTGTTTAGTGCTAATTGGTAATGTTAGCCTGCGACACTAAGATGGCCACCCTGGATATTTGCCACCCCTCATGATTTTCATTGACCTCTCCAAGTTTCTTGCGGTCACAATTCTCCCAATTGATTGAGATTGTGACTTTTTTCCCTTCTTGTTATCTCAACCTGTTTCTGACACTGTAGGCTGTTCTGTTAGGACCCTGACAATACAGCTGCACCAAATGGCGTTTCTTGGCATGCATGTGACATGAAAGAGATGTCGTGTCTCGTCCTCCTCAGTGAGTGAGAGACGGAGGAAGAAATGGAGCACTAAGAGAAAGAACTTGCACACAGAAAGTAAATAGTACAGTGGATGTATTAGTTAGCAATAGTTTTTTCAGTGTAACCTCATAATATAATATAATAATAGATAATAGTTGCTGATGTGAGGTAATGTTCCAATGCCGGCTGTATCAGTGCCAAGGTAGCGCTTTATCTATTGAATTTATTTGATTGGAAATTGTATTTTCAGAAATCTGATATTTGGAAAAAGGCTAAATATTGGCCAGGCCCACAATCATTCTGTTCCTAGGTCCTACACTGCCTGACCTACAGAGTGAACTATACACCCTGTGAGTCACTTCAAGCTACTGTCATATAGAGGCAGAGCGGCTCACACACCAACCACAGGGTTGGCCATTCAATCTCCAGCTCCGCTGTAGTGTGTGAGAGTGTGTTTGAGTGAGAGGCTAACGTGTGTAGTCCTTCATTATTTAAGGTGGCAAAGCAATTCAATTCAATTCAATT
>NW_023339785.1:797052-798600 GCF_004916995.1 Morone saxatilis
GTTGTCCTATTCCCCCACACTAGAAGATACACCACAGAGAAAAGCCCCGGTTACACCCACACAGTGTACACTTCTCTTGTCTGCAATGCTTGCAGAATGAGAGGAGGGATGACGAGCAGAAGGATTACCGTTTATGAGATCTCGAGCGCGAATCCGGGGAATCGATCGGGTGATGTCTGTGGCTGAGAGCGAGCGAGCGACAAAAAGCTTGATCTCCCGCCCCTCCCTCACTCACACACGTACCACCCCATTGCTCACTCACTGGGTGACAGAATGACCTCCTTAGGATCGTGTGTGAAGTACAACAGGTAGAGGTGACTCCCTCTCCAGGACAGAGCACAGAGAGGAGAGAGGAGGGATTGCAGGACTGGAGGACCAATAAGCTTGCTCAGTGTATCGGTCACCGCTGTCGAGCGATAGAGGGCACAACTAGCAACATAGAGGATTCAGACCGCAGAGTCGTACTGCACTCTATCATATTACACTTACATCCTAGTCTCAAATAAATAAATATAACGACAACCATGTTGTGAGAGAATTAAAAAAAAAGCCCATAGATGTAAGAAGTAAAGCAACAAGAGAATCGGTCTCGAACAGCCGGACACACAGTAAGAGATAAGAGAATATCGATGTCGTTAGTTTAATCCAGGACTTAGGCGGCGCTGGCTGAGGGCTGTCTGGAGAGTCTGTCGCTCGTTGGTAACTAACTGCCAGTGAGCATTAATGTATATGTGATGAGGTCGAGAGAGTTGATAAAAGAATATGTCACATGCCTATGGGTCCAAACATTCAGGTTTGGGGCGATTGGGCAGGCCTCAAGACACACATGTGGTTTAAAGGGAAGTGACTTATTGTATGTGCGCCTGAGGTTGGCATGCAGGTTATTAAAGTGGCTACAACCCCCAAAAACACACATCTATCGATAACTGATCACACACCAAAGGCCATGATCACTTTCTGGTATTTAATCACCTGCAGCTGCCGCTATAGAGAGGAGGCGAGAAGTAGAGATAAACAAGTGTCAGAAGTCGCACATTTATGACACCAATTCCATCTTTTCTATTAGTTACTCTTGTTCAGTCATCCCAGTATAAATTAAACCATAGTTGTGTGGTATGCGACCTGACCTAAATCATTCCCATTCATGAGAGATATCCTGCTTTGTGAAAGTGTTTTCATTGTGGGACACAATATTCCCACATTATCTCCCAATGAACGGGTGGTATAAACAGAAGTATCTTAGTACCTCTCTATTTGAAAAGGGTTCCTGAGTATACTTCTGTTAGAAGTTGGCGCTGTACAAAGTAAAACTTGCAGGTCTAAATACATTCTGTTTTAACCACCCTTCATTGGGGATAATGTGGGAATATTGTGTCCCACAGATGAAACACTTTCACAAAGGTTCCTCTCTGTGGGCAAACAGTGCACACGGACTGAATGAACCAGGTAATGAAAAGAATGGAAATGTGCCACTGACACTGTCTCTCTCTTCCTTCCTCTATCCTCAGTTACCCAGAGAACACATGGCCTTTGTGTGTGTGTGTGTGT
>NW_023339785.1:798657-814643 GCF_004916995.1 Morone saxatilis
CACTCACTCACTCACTCACTCAGTTAGTTACCACACACATACACAGCCACCCCGGCCGCAGCCTGGCTATCTCTCTTCCCCCTTTCTTCTTCATCTTGCTTTTACCTTCTAAAGGTGCTTAATGAGAAAGGAAGGAAGGAAACAGTCAGCATCTCTCATCATTATGGCGACGGTGACAAAGAAGCAAGCTTATTGGTCCTCCAGTCTCTCCCTCTCTCCCTCTCTCTGTCTGAGACAGGCTTACTGTGTCTCCCAGCTCTAGAGGTCATTCTGTCACCCAGTGAGTGAGCAAGGGGGAGGGAGGGGCGGGAAGGGATGATTCAGACAGACACACCGGAGGACGAGACAGATAAAGGATGAGTCACAGCATAGACAGAGAGAGGGAGAGGGATTCAGCTACGTAAAGGAAGAAGATAAAAGGGAAGAGGGCAGGAGTGAAAGACACAGACACAGAGGAGCGCAGGGAGACGAGGGAGGAGAGCATCTGAGCAGACATGGAGGCCATTGGTAAGACACACAGTTCCATACAGTGACTGGAGCAGCAGAACAGCAGTAAGGAGGTAAAGGGAGGGCTCCACTGTGTGACATGGTTCTGCTGTCAGAGCCCTGAACCAGAGCAGGGACCCTACAACCTGTCTATACTGTAAAACCATGTAGTCTAGCATCAGACCACTCGCCTTACAGTTGAGCTGCACCTAGGGCTGCAACTAACCATTATTTTCATTAGCAATTCATCCGTCAATCATTTTCTCAAGTAATTCATTGGTTGTTTGGTCCATTAAATGTCCAGAAATGGTGAAAATGTTGATCAGTATTTCCCACAGCCCGAGGTGACATCCTCAAACGTCTTTTGTCCATAACCCATGATATTGGAAACAGTGTTTTTCAAATGGGGCACGCGTACCCCTAGGGGGAGGTACTGCAGGGGGACGTAAGATTTAAACAAAAAAATAGGAATCATGTGTAATTCCTAAACTAATGAGTTTTAGGAATGAGAGTTTAATAAAAAATTGACTGCAAGTTTGAGCAACCTCATTTTATATTCAGTATCTGTCTGCCTGACAGAGAATGACAAAGATCCTGAAGCAAGAGCCGTGTTTCTCACTGAACTGTAAATGCAACTTATCGAGAAGAAGCGCTTCAGTGCAACCTCAGTGCCGTCTTACTGCATAATGATGACATCATGAACTTAGTGATGGATTCTAAACATTTGAAAGTGCTCTTCAGTTATAAATCAGACACTGATGGTGCAGTGCTGGTTTGTACCTCTTTATATTGGCTTTTTTATTTCTACCAAAAATGTTTTGCTCTGTTCAGAGGGTACGCAGCTGAAAAAACCACTGTCACAGAGGACTAAAGAAATCAGAACATTTTATTCATTTTAGAAGATGAAAAAAGATGAATTTGGACATTTCTTCTTAAAATGACTCAAAACTATGAATTGAATTAATTTAATAGTTCCCGACTAATTCAATGAATGGTTGCAGCTCTACCTTCAGTTTCTCTGGATGTTTTAGGCCATAGTGGTTAGGGCATTTTTTTACTATTCAACCACAGCCAATGTCTTCCTCTCGTCTCCAATTACAGATCATGTGAACGGCTATTACATTAGAATTTCTGAAAGCCTGTTGTCAAGTCTGAGAGGTTTTCCAAGGCATCAAATGACTGAATGTCATTCACCTCAGCCATTAAACTGGACCCTTTTGTTTAATTCACATGGCTTTTCAAAGGAGGACAGATCATTGTTTAGTAGTCTTCTATAAATGACAGTGTAATGTAGCTTGTATTGCCCGGTCTTAGTTACACAGAGGATGTTCTCTGTCTCGTCTGTTGGAGCTATCTCTCCTCTCGTCTGACGGAGCAGTCAGATACAGCTGTCTCTGTACAATCTTAAAGACTGAGCCACCAACTCAACCCTTGACTAAAGCCACTCTGATAATACGGCTGATAATGTCTCTTCAGAATGAGACAGATGAAGTCAGTGTGCTTTCCTACCTCTGCATGTTCTGGGCTGTTGGACTGTTTGTTGTCTCACTGTCAGCACTTCAGTGAGTGCTCTGAACAAATGTTTAGTCAGTATGTTCTTAAACTTGTGACAGCATCCAAACCTTTGTCCTGTCTACAGAACCGACTGCTGACATGTCTGTGTTTATGTTGGCAGTTCAGTGGTTTTCACACAGCCCATCTTGCTGTCTGCGAGTCTGTGTGGGATAAAACCATGGCACCTTCCACTGACTGGCTTCATCTGGCTACAGATCTAAAACCATGTCACAAATAGGCCTTTTCCACCAATAGGGAACCAGCTTCGTTCCGGTTCAACCAACAACCTTCCGCTCTCTAGACGGCTTTCTTGATCAATCCCATTTCCTTGTCCTTCCTCAGTGCCTTATGGGTAGTGTGACATAGCATAAAAATGGTAAATGGTAAATGGACCTGTACTTGTATAGCGCCTTTACCTTTAAAAATGGTACTGAAAACAGGCAAAGTAGGTTTTCAGAACTCCAAAATTCTAGTGAGGATCCGCAGACAGTCAGCCTCAGCACTTCTAAAAGAAGAACACTGCTGCGAGTTCTTACGACAGAACACAGTTTCCTCTTATAAAGGAAAGGTTGAATTCATAAGCAATAAAAACACTTGCTCAAGTCCGTACACTGGTTTTGCTGATTCCATCTTTCTGGGTGTGGTCCCAGCTTATGGTGGTAACACATGTTCCTCCCATGTTTCCTCTCCATCAGTTTGTCCAATGGGTGGCAGCAGTAGCAGCAGCAGGTTGTTTGGTACACTGGCCCAGCCACTGAACAGCGCCCCCTTGGCCCAACCAGACCCATACCTGGAGGACACCCCAGACCAGGACCCGGCTGAGATCGACCCGGACCAGCTGCTCAGAGAGTGCGAGGAGGCCCTGCAGAGACGTCCGGCCCGGCCACATCGGGATCTGGTCTATCCCACCGGCATTGCGCCCTGCCGCCACAAGCACAACCCCCCCGTACGGATTATGCAGTGGAATATACTTGCACAAGGTGAGACTACTCTGAGTAAACCATACATTTGTGAAGAATCCAGTTTGCTTTGGTTCACACATGAAGTGTAATAACGTTGGTCCATCAGCAGGACACAAGTTCAACCTAAGATAAGATGTTCCTCTAACGATCCACTAGGAGAAATTCATTCAGAAGACTAGAAATGAAAGTATAGACACTATGCAATCCACTAAGCAGCTGTTTCTGAATCTGTTATTCCATCATTTATGACCAAATACCATACTTCTTTTATGCAGCCAATGGAGCTCCCCCTGCTGGCCATTAGAACCCAGAAGCTCTGTGTTTAAAAACCTGCATTCTATGTAAAGGCCAGCAGGGGGAGCTCTATTAGCTGCAATACAAAACGATACCATGCAGTCTAATGGAGAGACTTCTCACTGGATGTATGAGCTCAGTCAACAGTTTCCTGATGACTTTCAGTTTCTTCCATATCATGCCAGATGCTTTCATTAAACCCAAGTCAAACAGGTACCCATAAAGCCCAGGGGGACGCTTCAGGGGCGGCGGCGTGTACTCCACAAACCAGTGGGTGACAATAGGTTCCCACTTGGCCCAAGTACAGCCTCACAGAGCTGACAGGTTGTTGTGGTTTGGTATAATCACTGATCTCTCTCTTCTCGTTTCCAGCTCTTGGTGAGGGGAAAGACGGGTTTATCCGCTGTCCACTGGATGCTCTCAACTGGCAGGAAAGGAAATACCTGATCCTGGAGGAGATCCTCACCTACCGCCCCGACATTGTGTGTCTACAGGAAGTGGACCACTACTATGACACTTTCCAGCCAATCATGGCCAGCCTGGGTTACCACGGCACCTTCCTGGCCAAACCCTGGTCTCCCTGTCTGGACGTAGAGCAGAATAACGGTCCTGACGGCTGCGCTCTGTTTTACCGCCGCTCCCGCTTCTCCCTCCAGGCTACCTCTCACCTGCGGCTGTCGGCCATGATGCTGCCCACCAACCAAGTGGCCATCGTCCAGACGCTGGACTGCCAGGTAACGGGCCGCCGGCTGTGCGTGGCCGTCACCCATCTCAAAGCTCGTAGCGGCTGGGAGAGGTTGCGGAGCGCACAAGGCGCCGACCTACTGCAAAGTTTACGCAGCATAACGTCCCGAGGTGGCAGCAGCCAGAGCGAGGCAGCCTCGGCCAGTGCGCCTTTAGTAGTGTGTGGGGACTTTAACGCAGAGCCCTCGGAGGACGTGTACCGCCGCTTCAGCTCCTCCCCCCTCGGCCTGAACTCTGCATACAAGCTGCTGAGCTCTGACGGACAGACGGAGCCGGCCTATACCACATGGAAGATCCGCCCCTCTGGAGAGAGCTGCAGCACTCTGGACTACATCTGGTATACCCACGATGCTTTGAGCGTGGAGTGCCTGTTGGACATTCCCACAGAGGAGCAGATCGGCCCAGACCGCCTCCCCTCCTACCACTACCCCTCCGACCATCTATCACTGCTCTGTGACATCAGCTTCAGGGAGGAGGCGCACAGACTGAGGCTGACCGCCAGTCACAGCAGCCCTGGACCAATAGGAGGGCTGGGTGAGTGGACCGCTAGAAACAACACTGAACCCTTACTGTAAAGCAGGGGGACAGCGTCTGCTGCTTTGGGTTGGCTCATTCTGAAGCACATTGACGGCGGGACCAGTGAAACCTGATTGGAACGTGAATAATATGAGACAGACACAAAGCCACCAAGCTGGTTCACTTTCTCTAATGGTATTTTAGAGATCGTCAGAATGGACATCACCTCTGCTGGAAAAACAAATGGAGTTTGAAGTTTGGATTTGATTCAGTTGAAGTTCAGCTGAAATGGCAGCTAAGGGCTTCATCTGCCGAAGTTCCTGGAAGCCAGCTGTGGTTATTTATTGTTTCCAATGCGCACATAAGATTATTATCACTTAATGTTATTAAATGATTCTTTCTACTTTCTGTCAGTGGGTTAGACCATAATCAACATCTTTTCCTATTGTGTTTTAAAATAAGTGATTTTGCTTTGAAGTAATCCTGGATGGTTCTTCAGTTTGACATTGGTAATCATGACAGTGTTGTTGCTGTGATTACATTAAACAGGAGATATGTTCATGTTAATATATATAATAAAGTCATTATTTGTACTCTTATTGTTGTCCTGTTTGATTAATTGTGAATTTGTTTCTTTTGTTTTGGCACGCACGCACAGGGACGGGATAAGTGTACACTGGCTTTATAGCAGCCACGTATCAAACTGTTTGGTACGTAGGTTTAATCAGTTGAAGACTGATGCTCATGTACATACACTATATTGCCAAAAGTATGTGGACACTTTCATCGGAGGCAGTTTTTGTTTTGGGCTATTTCGTTTAAGCGAAGGAAAGGAAGCAGTACGAGACACAATCTGTGAAACAATCAGGTTCCTCTGGCTCTGACGTTAGGAGCACCAGGAGGAGCCACTGATTATCTGTCTCACGTACTACTGCAACGACTGAAATGATTTTTTTTTTTTTTTATAAAAATGACCTACTGCAGCTGTAATTAGAGCTAGGACCGATGTGATCCAATTTCAATATCAGATGACACTGACCTAACTGACCATATGCTATGAGCTGTCTATGTTGAAAAGACGTTATTTATTAGAGGGGAGGGGCCGGCTCAAAACTGGGAAGGCACGTCAAATAATTCTTAAACACTGGGGAACAAAACAACTTTCAACTGTTGTATTTTGCATTGAAGTTTTTCTTTTCAAAATACGGGTTTTCCCGCTGTATGGCAACTGTCTGTGTGTAGTCCCCACCGCCATTAACTTCATTAATCCAATCCATTTGTAAGACCTGTCAAAAATCGGATATATTTTAGGGATTACTAAACTTTTGACTTTTTAAGAATCTGCAGACACCCATTTACAATGTTATACATTGTAAAATACTTACAAATGATTCTGCAGTAACAAGGGACTTTTATGGATTCTGGCCCTGCAGTAGCATTGCCATTACCATAGAAATAGCCAATGTTCTCGCTGGTGTTCTTGTTTGTAAATGTAGCAATGTATTTAAAGAGAGCAGTATTAAAACAGACTGAACCAGCTGAAAACTCCTAGTAGCACATTTTCCTGTTTTTCCATTCAGTTTCTTTAAAACCTGAGGTTAGGAGAAATTGCGCAGTAGTCATCTCCCAGCCAACAGCTGAGCAGACAGTACACTGGTTCCACAAAGTGACAGCAGCACAGCGCCTCTCTGACCTGTACACTGTACTTCATGCAATCTCAGCATTTCTTTTGCTTACTAAAAACTTACCTAGCATTTATTTCTCAGACAGCAGAATAACACAACTTCACACAGATTGAATTCACATTTGTTGTTTTTTTATAATACATATTTCAGTAAAATCTACTTCAATACACTGATAGTACAAGAAAAAATAGTATATTATACTTCAGATGTGGAGCACACCATTTAGTTTTCTGATCCTGACGCAGACATCCTTTCACTCCCTTTTTATGAACAGTAAAAAAAAAAAAAAAGGGTGGGGAGAATGTGACAGCGCTGTGGAGTAACACAAGTGTGCAGACAAACCATTAGACCGAAACAAAGAGATGAATTCAAACTACGTCTGTACTGATACACACCTGCTGAGTATCAAAATGCTTTTTACATTTCTGTTTACAACAAAGTCTTGTCAGGCTTTTATATTACATTTGATTACAAAAAGGAGATTTTCATTTACAATCTAAGGCTGCCCATGTCTTCTGAGCTCTGAAGGATCTGTGTGTGTGTGTGTGTGTGTGTGTGTGTGTGTCTACAACAGTCCCTTTAATCCTTTGTGGGGCTTCAGCAGCTCCAGAGTAAGAGCAGGCGTCTCCCTGGAAACCAGGGTCAGGCTGACAGTCTGAACCAATCAGAGAGCACCTCTGTGGCAGGGGGGTGTGGGATGTGTCCTGCACTTCCTTTAGCAGTGTCCACAGTCACTTCCTGTACCCCCACTGGTGGCCCAGCTCAGGGCGCTGCTCTCAGGATGATGGGGTTTCTGCAGATGCTGCTGGCGGTGGGCTGGAGGGGGGCGGAGCCTCAGACGCTGCCTCTGAGTGTGCTGCTTCGGGCTGACTGCTGGAGGGCTTCAAGAGCTGGTTGGGGGTTTTGGGTGGGGCGGGATGAGGCTGGCTGACCTGAACAGAGAGCTGCGGCAGCGGCTGGGCCACCGCCGCCGGTTTAGCCAGGATGAGCTGCGGCGTTGGGCGGCCCGCCGTTAACTGCAGCGTAGACGCGGTGGCGCCAGGTTTGGTGGCTAACTGCGTAGTGAGCGGTTTAGCCTGGATGAGCTGCGTGATGTGGCCCGACGGGTTGGCCTGCATGAGCGTAGCCAGCTGGTTGGCCGGGATGGTGATGATGGTGATCTTCTCTCCCGCTTTGGAGCCGGCGGGCAGCATGGTGGGCAGAGCCTGGATGACCAGTTTGGGGGGAGCGCCGGCAGAGGCGTTGGCTACCGTTACCGGGACTCCCGTTGTGAGGATGGAGGAGGAGTTTAATGTCACCTGACCTAGCGAGTTGGTCATGACCACCGGCATGGCTCGGATGGGCCTGCAGGAGGAAGTACAGGAAGTACATGTCATTCTAAATCCACAGCCATCACGGTGGGAAAAGCACAGGTGGAAATAATGACCATGGCTGAATTCCATTTAGCTGCTTCACTCTCAATGCCTGTGATGTGGCACCAGCTGGAGTTTTTATCACTGCATGATACAATGCCACAACTGAGGAGACTAACTTTGGAGCATTTTAAAGAGAGAAGAAGAAGAAGAACCACGTTAGAAGCACCAATCGAGAAAGGTTGATGTCACTATCACAATTAAAGACACACCTACTGTTTATGATACAAATCTATCGTTTCAACAGCAATCACATGATCAGTACTCAGCCAATCAGAGGATATGGTTCAACCCTTTTCTTTCAGCTGCCCTGTGTGACCATCTGTCTGAGGTAAACCTTACTACAAACATGTGATACCTGGTGGTGGCGTTGCCGGGGATGACGGTGACGTAGGTCTGCTGAGGCTGGGTGGTGGCGGGCGAGTTTGCGCCGAGGCTGGCGGGGCCCTGCTGGTGAGCCGGATGCTGGCTGGACATGACGCCCTCGCTGTCCTCCACCTCCTCTCCGTCTTCCTCGTCATCGATCACCCGGATGTTCTTGGGCATATCTTTAAACTGGTAGGCCAGTCGCTGACCCTCCACTTTGGCCAGGATGCCTCGCTGGTAGTAATACCTACACACACACACACACACACACACACACACGGAATATCAAAGCTGTGTTCCTACATATGACAGGCAGACTGTGTTCAGGACTACACAGCTGGGTGTGTAGAGGACGGGCTGACCTCAGGGCTCGGCCCATGGTCTCGTAGTTCATGTCGGGCTTGTTCTTGTGTTTGCCCCACAGTTTGGACACGGCCTTGGAGTCGACCAGCTTGAAGATGCCCTTCTCTCTCTGCATCCACTTGATGTACCTGGGACAGGTGTTTTTGTCCTGCAGCAGCTCCAGCAGGAACTCCCACAGGTAGGTGGTGTTGCCTTGAGAACACACAGCACAGTTACATGATCCAGGACTTGATGTTACAACAAATGATGATGCCTAATGTACTGCCACTGTTATGGACAAAAGATACAGTCAAACAGGAGTTTTATGATTTTCATCCAAATCTGGCTCACTCAGTGAGTACAGAGTTGAATTAATCTGTTGCAGTATAGATGTTCTCAAACAGTCCTTTCTGTTGACTGCACTGTACAGAGCAGAGCAGTATAGAACTGTATATATATATTTCTATAGGTCTGTTTCATATAGAATTAAGCACAACCGCTGCGTGTACTTCTTTGACAAACCTTTCCCCTCCCGCGGTCTCTTCTTAATCCCCAGGTCAAAGGAGCCGTTGGAGGCCGGCTGGTGTGTCTTGGGCTTGCGTCCACCTGCACTCAACACACACACACACAGAATGTCAACACTCAGTATGTTTAATACCTGTCACACACTCCCCAGAGCCTGATATAGTACGTCTGTATCATTTTCAGACATGCTTGATATGTATGTTAGCCTGCACTACCCCACTGCACTGCTGACGCCGCCAAATTATTGTCTGATTGTTTGAAGGTTTGAATAAGTTTAAAAAACCACATGAATATGAATCCAACAAATGATTAGCCAAGATAAATTCATTAAAACAATTCAACCACACTGTGACCTTCTTGTGAGCCACAGTGGATCATTTTGTAACTTCCTGAGCAAGAGACTCAGAAACCACTGGTGAAGAGCCTTCAACAACTGCTGCTAGGTTACAGGTAAGCACAAACAAGAGAAGAGCTGAAAATATTCAGATTAGTATCTCAAGTTTGGATTTCCCTTCAAGGAGACTGAAAGCTGTTCCTTTAATAACTTCTTTCTGCACGGTAACAAGGTACTACCCTACAGAGCATTATTGGAACCCTGGTTTAGCATGCTCCACAATACATGTGGCAGGGCGTCCCTGTGCCACCTGTCTATCAGCCATGGGGTCCTTGGTCTGTTCCAGAAAGGCTCAGGCCTCAGGTTCAAAGTGTGGAGGCTGGCCCTTCATGCCTCTGTCTGGACGCTCAGGAAGCCAGGCCACCTTTTCATGTTCAGAATGCAGTGTGTGTGTGTGTGTGTGTTTCCATGTTACATCAGATGGATTACAGAGACACTGACCTCCTCTCTTCTTCTTGGCAGCAGGCTCACATTCAGGAGGGATGGGGAAGGACTCCTCCTCGATGGGTCCACACTCTGTAGACACCTCCACCACTGTCTCCATCATCACATCCTCTGCTGGGGTCAAACCAAACATTCACACCATTCTATTTCTGCTGGCTCACGTCATTACAGACTGATCTTACCATTGGATCATTTAAATACATGACACAAACGTTTCTTTTTAAATTGGCAGATGTCTTCTTACGTATATCTTTGTATTACAACCATGTGAAGAAGTACTTCATAATATGTGGACTGACTTTCCGATGAAGCAATTTGAATAACCTAATTAAGTGCGTCTACAGTAAGGATGGAAGGACAGAATCAGGAGTGCCTCACTCACTACAGTACAGTGCTACATACGGTCCTATTTTGTTTCCTGATTTATTTTGAATCGCCACAAGGGGAGCCAAATCCTCCCAGTCATTCCAAAATACTAAACCTGTCACCATGGCTGCAGGCTCAGCTCGCCAGTCATTATTAATGAAATATTATGGATTCCAAACTAAAGAACAACAGTAAGATACGGTACCTATCTGTCATTCAGTACAAACATTGGTTTCTTAACTAAATGTAAGGTAAAGCATTCCACTATGTTTTAGTGTTTTGGTGCAGTTTTAGGTTTTAAGCATATTTTAATTATTATGATTAAAATGTGATATTTTCGTATTGTCCCATGACTAAATTCATTTCACCGACTAATATGTGGCCTGATCCTGGGAGCGGGTGAAAAGCTTATCAGGTTAATGTGCTCTCTCCACAGCTGGACCTGTGCTATTTATGTTTGGTCAAAGATGCATTCCTCACAGAAGAAGCATCACTCTGTATATTTTGGATCTTTTTTTGCTTCTTGTAATTATCAGAACAATACATCATCATATCAATTTCTCATTATCAGAATGTATCAGTCCTGGTGATTATTGTGAAACCATAAATCCTTCATACAAAAATGGCAGCTTCTCAAATCTGAACATTTCATGCATTTGCTTCATGTTTTATATCCCATCATTAAAGTGAATCTCTGGGGGTTGTGGACTGACAAAACAAGACGTTTCAGACTGTGAGAAACTTGGACTGACATTTTATAGACCAAACAATTCACTGTTTCATCTGGGAAATAATTAGCAGATTAATTGACAATGAAAATAATTGTTAGCTGCAGCCCTTAGCTACTGAACCAAAGCAGTACATAGTGCACTACTATGTATACAAATCAAGTTTCACTTTTCTTTACGGACTGTGGGAGGATGAGCAGCTGCATTATTTGAACGGAGACACATTTGTGATTAAGTTTAGGGTAAATCTGTTGTGTTTACTATCATGTACACAACTACAGTGTTACAAAAGTCAAAATAAAGCTATTTGGTGCTCTGCTAAACGACGTCTCACTAACTGCTGTAACCACAGACAGTGTAACCGCAGATAGTGATGTTCAAATGGTCTTGCAGTTCTTAGACTTGTGTCTATCAAACAGAAGAGGAAGAACGGAGTGTGTTCACCTGTGTTGCGTTCGTTGTGCAGTCCTCCAGGAGACTCCATGTGGAGGAGAGCTTCGGCTGCTTCAAACGTTTTGTCAAAACACACCATGTCGTGACCCGACATCTCCACTGAGGAGAGGAGCAGAGAGAAGGTTGTCAGTTCACAGAGCTCTGCAGACAACACAACAACACATGCTCTCTGAGGACAGGCAACGCAACTACACCTGTGACTTTCAATAACAACACAAAGATCCTGTTTCTGGTGACAAACGGTTCTGCTCACAACAGCTCAGCAATGCAACCTCAACTATTTTGAAATAGTGACTTCCTTGTTGGGGTTTGTAGAGGCAGTCTGTTCCTCCCTTCCTGTTTCCTGTAATCTGGTCGAAATAGCTAGATGTCGTTCTTGCCAGCAGAAGGCAGTCTACTGCTGTCACACACATCAACAGCACCAATAGGTCCGCAAGTCTTGAAGAAAATGTAAACTAATATGTGACACAGCACTTGTTCAGACTGCAGATATTTTTAGATTTCAAAATAAAAGAAACAAAGTTAGCTGCAATCTGAAGTCTAATGACATTTAGCAAAACAGACAGCATTGTGTGGATTCATATAAAGTTATACTGCTAGCTGCAGAATTGACTGTTTTCCTTACATAATGCCTGTTTTACACTGCCACAGAATCAATAATAAGAAAAATCCATTGTGAACTATTCAATGGACAAACAGCGCTGCTGTCACACATACTGGTGGAGAGCAGTTTGACAGGGCTGACTTTTTACCACTAGTATAGTGACTCTAACCCTCACCCAGCTCATCAGGGCAAATACAGTTAATGTTAATACACTCATACAGGTTTTTAGCCCATGTTAAGTCAAATCACAACATCTTCCAGTTATAGGAAGGCTTTCTGCAGATGTCTCTGCTTTAGCTCACAGAACAACAGTCCATTCAGCTCACAGCCTTTGGCTCTCTTAACAGCTTTACAGTTTGTTTTCATTTAGGCTTTACTCATTTATGACATTACGCTGGTCAGACACTGCTTTAACAACACCACACGTTTTAATAATCAACCTTTCTGCATAGCAAAAACATACGGCTTCTAGGCTCTCACTCTATGGTGCATGGACACTCACACTGAACCTAAACATTAAACCCTGATAGAGTTTGTCCTTTAACAAAACAAATCCTACAACAATGTTGACAAACAAAAGAAAAAGGCAGCGTTTATGGTTGTTTCTTCTTAACAAAAACGCTGACAATAAAGCAAGAAAAAAGGAAGAATATAGAGCAGCACACGGCTGGGGGGTGAACCATATCGTTTTTCTGTTCTGCAGCTAAAGTCAGTGTGATCTCTATCTACGCTTAGAGACAAAACTCGCTATGATTGGAAACAGACCGTCTGACAGCAGCATTGTGGGAAATCACAACCCAGAACAGTTCAAATTCTGAAAGACAACATTTCTGAGTTGGCAGATAGAGATCTGTTTGTTCATCAATCAACCCCCCTCAAACTGAACGAATATGAATATTTCAATAATATAATGAATATTTGCTCATCCATGACTGGAAAACTAGTCTCTAAATTTCCAGGTTTTCCAGGACACGTGGGAACCCTGGTCTACCTTGAAGTTAGAAATGTCCTTTCTCTTTAATTATCATTTTCAATTAGTTTAGTTTCTGGTAGTTTCCAGAGTGTGTTCAGAGGGCCGCAGGTCGGATTCGAACCCTGCGCCGCTGCAGCAAGGACTCAGCCTCAGTACATGGGTCGCCAGCTCTACCCACCCAGGTTTTAGTTTATTATGATAATATGACAGAAGATTTAAGGAGTTCAGAATAGGTTTTGCAATACAAACACATTGGGTTTTATGCATCAAGCTATACATAAACACAATTCCTCTTATTGTTCATAACCACGGTTGGTTTTCTTTCAAATCCATCACTGGTGTGATTTTTACCAGTGCTTTCTATTTTTGCTCTTCTCTTTGGTCCGAGAGCATTTAACAAGTGGTAGAACACTCTTAGCATCATTAAAAAAACCTTCTTGTATTCAGTCCACAAACTGTTTGTCGACATAAAAACACATGTATACCCACTACTAATCCATTGGATGCTTTTGCCTTACGCAGAGGACATTTTAGAGATGGCACAGATCTACTGTATGAGACGGAGGAAAGACTACTTTCAGATTTGATTGTCAAATGTTGTGCCTCCACATGTGCAAGGACTACAGTTACTGCGTGTTGCTGTGCTGACACTATCACAGATGTGAAACCATTGCTGTGAGAATCACATTTAAGTTTATTTAACAGTAATTTGGTTTCCCTGCTGCAGAAGTTCTTCCTCTCAGATACATATCTTAAGTCTCAGTATCTCATCGTGTATCTCATCGATTATCTCTGATTCCATCCACTTTATAGAAGAACTCACCGGTCTCGGCCACCTCTGTGACCACCTCCTGCTCCTCGGCCACGTCCTGCATCAGGTACGTCTCGTCGTCGTAGACCAGGACCTGCGCCGAGTAGCACTCCTCCACCTGGGCGCTCGGCACCTCCTCCACGATCACTGCCGGACATCCCTCCTCCTGCAGCACCACACCCTCCTCCTCCTCTTCCACATCCTCCTCCACTTCATCGCCGCCCTCCACAATCACCGCCTCTATTTCCTGCTGGACCACCTCTTCCTCTTCCTCTTCCTCCTCGACCGGCTGCTGCTCACACTGAACGTTAAAAGAAGTGAAAAGCTGATTTTTAGGCTATGTTATATCATCTCCAAAGATGATCCAGTATGCATATGGGGGGTCACTGCAGCCTCCTCCTGAGCTACCTGAATGAACCACTGTGCTGAGAAGTGACAGACAGCAGAGTTGGAGAGTTGATTGCTACACTCGTTGTGTTGCTGTGCATGAAAGGTTTGCAAGTAAAACACATCTGTGTGACAATGATGGGACAGGCCTCAATACAGCTGACAGCAGTCAGGTAAAAAGTGAGTAATTGGATCGGGACATCCCTAATGAAATATGCAACACTCGATTAGTGGATCCATGCTGTCATATTGCTGTCCACGTTTATACAAGTATCAAAACAGGGAAATGTGTCATTTGACTTCAGTTAGATTTAATGGAACGCACCAAATGTAAGATATTAACTTTATTAATTGGCTATGCTCAATGGAATTACAAATAGTTACAACTCTGCTCAGTGTAGCACTAAGCTATACACTGTCAACCCTGGCTTCGTGGCATCAGGCACATTTCTCCCGTACATCAAAGCTGAATTCTCTTTACTCTGTTCTTCTTCCCGTCACTCTGCAGCCACTACTATCTTTTTTTTTTTACTTTGTTGACAGCCGTTGAGGGGATACACAGGCTTACCTGCTGGGGCTCCTCCACCACAGTGACATACTCCACTATGTTCCCTCCACCGTCTGACACTACCACCGAGGTCATCACTCATTCCTGCCAAAGCAGAAGTACAGGCCGTCAGGATGGAAAGGACAGCGCTAACATAACAGAGCTGAAAGATTTCTAAGTATGATTGGGTTATCTCATAATAGTCATGTTTGTGTGTGTGTGTGTGTTTGCAGGGGGTGGGGTCATGTGAAAGCCCCATGGGCGCCGCCTCTCCTCATGACTTAGACCCAGTAATGTTGTGGTCTGTGTTGTGAGGATGCCACACTCCGCTCTAAAGTAACCTGCTAACTCCAGTCTCCTGCTACATCCAGTTTATAACGGACCCAACCACAGGCCACGTACTTCAGTAATCACTACAGTTATCAGTCACTGACCTTCTTCAACATTAATAAGAGACAAGAACGTTGCAACAACCAACAGGAGTAGACTCAAACACCAGAGACATCAGCTACGTTTACATGCACAACAATTCTCCACTATTAGTCCCAATGAGGGCCATGTAAACAGCACATTCCTTTTGGCTAATCCTAATTAGGGTTTTAGGCTTATTCTCTGGACATGTATACAGCACATTCACAATGTGTGTCTCATTTGGGGGCTTTACCGCTGGGCAACACGTCTGTGCAACACGTCTGTGTACAGTGAGCTCTGTGTGCTGTAAACAGTTCGCCAGGCTGGAGTAGAGCTGTGCATGCTGGTGTCTGTATGGTTGAACAAGTCAGCCACTGGTAGAAACTGGTTGTTTTTTAAATTGTCTCTTGATGCAAACAGGCAAAATGGGCTGAGCACTTCCACCTTTAGCATGGGAGGAACATGACTGCCGTTAGAAAACCAGGGAAAGAGAAGGAAAAGGAGAGGAAAGTGCCTCTGTAGGACGCACAGTACATCACAAACAGTCCCATTAATTAGTATGTCGTATTAGAATGCACAGCTGCATGCAAACAGGAATATTCCTGGAATATACATTTTTATCAGCCATGCAGTCGGAATATTGTCTTTTTCAATACAGGGGCAAACAAAAATAATAAGACCATCATAACTGAAACAAAATTGCTGCTAACAAGAAAGCTGTTTATGTTCCATACGGTAAGTTTGACAGGTCTGAAAGCGTAGGGCTGAGCCTCCTCTGTATGACTGCAGGTTTCAGTGTTCAGCTGTTCATTAGATAACACTACATTTTAAATTCACAAAAAACTAGTTCATAAAGTAAAATGTGATAATATATGACATAACGAATAAATAAACACAAAAATAAACAAAGCTGAACGATGGATCAAAGGTTTGGTATACTAACCGAAATGGCTACAAGTACAACGAAACTGGTATTTGGAGT
>NW_023339785.1:814663-814924 GCF_004916995.1 Morone saxatilis
TTTCTGAAAGTTCACCCTGATTATATGGAACTCACGATCCAACGAATAAACCCGTAAAGTTGGCTAAAGTCCAACAAAACAGGAATAAAGAGTGAAATACAGCCCGGGTCCAATAAGTCCGCCGGTGGTGTGAGCGAGGTGGCGGCCGGGCTCTGACCGTACACACTAATGTTTACGTTCTGAGCGGGTCTGCAGTGTGTGTGTGTGTGTGTGTGTGTGTGTGTGTGTGTGTCTGTCACTGAGTCTGCAGACACACACACA
>NW_023339785.1:815024-816244 GCF_004916995.1 Morone saxatilis
CATCATCATCGTCATCATAATAATAATAATAATAATATTATAGATTCTATCATTTCATTCTGTAATTACAGAAACTCATCCAGTTGTCCATCTGGACCATATTCCACTTTATTGTATAAAGTGTATATATTTTTCATATTTTATGTTTTTATTATATCTTATTTTATATATATAGTATTTTATTCTTTCTCTACTCCTACACTAGATTCTCATGTACTGCTAATTTGAATTCCCCCTACAAGGGATCAATAAAGGAACATCTTATCTTATCAACAACAAGTAAACCAGTTGATTCATTAATCAAATGATTGTTGAGGCACATATAAGATTATTTATTTATGATTACTTATTAAAGGCAGGGGCGGATCCAGATGTTGTAAACAAAGTATGCCCCCGGATTTCCCAAACTAAGGTCTAGGGGCATGCTCCCATTTACAGCAGCTGTATGCACTATTTTTCAAGCCAGGTGAGATCATAGCATGCCTGCATTCTGTGCATCATTTGGGAAAAAGATGATGGTTGCCCAGGAAAAACATGATCCTGTACAGCATACATCACTTTTGTATCTAACTGTCTTCATCATTCTGAAACCAGAACACAACACATGTTGAAGATTGTCACTCCTGCCACCTAAAAAGAGGCCAAATATTGTTTGATGTTTTTATTTTTATGTTACATGACATAGGTAAGGTAGCTATTTGGTGTAAACAGCATTACTAAACCTATTTCTAATTAACCATGCTGGAGTAGAGTTCACAGAATGAATTGGAGCCTGATCGATATATCACAGACATATCAGTATCAATACATATAGACATATATGTTAACCCATATGTGCCAGTATGAAATATGTTTATGGTATATAATGCAGAGAAGAATGTTTGTGGTAATTTATTAGTGTCACTGCAGAGTTTAGCAGAGTGTGCTGTGTTTGACAATAATGTTATATAAAGTTATTTGTACCTTCGCGTAGTCATATAGTTGCAAATTACACATAGAAAAGTCTATTTTTATTCCAGCTCAAATGTTCACTTGCCTTATCAGAGGTGAATTTTCCCCTCTAAAACTGATATCAGTCTCAAAAATCCCAAGAATAAATGTTTAACTGACAGATGTAATAAATGGTGATGTTTCCCCAGTAATAGAAAAATGAGTAAAGATACATGAAATGACACAAAGCCTGTCTTGAACATGAAAACAACAGTCTTCGCTTGCTCTTA
>NW_023339785.1:816257-817087 GCF_004916995.1 Morone saxatilis
AGAAATTAGTCTGTTGTCAATATTAGTTATGGTTGCAGCTTTAAGAAGATTTATTTTTTTATTTTTGCAAAACTAAATCAGATTAAGATTTCACATGACAGTGTGCTGATTTTGATGCATGGCTACAGATTAAATTACCCAACAGTATCTAAAATAGTAGCCACACCAACAACATTAAAATGCTACTTACACATTAAAGCTTGAGTAATAATCCCATAATACAATATATACTTTACCTATGTGACATTTTCAGTGCAGGACAATTGCTACTTTAAGGACCAGAATATACTTCCTCCACCGCTGCAGGACAGAGACACTTCTGTCGAGTCATTTTTCAACATTTTAAACTCCCCTTTATTCCTGCTGTGCTATGTGCCATTGCAACGTAATTTCATTTTGATGCAAATCCAAATGACAAATAAAGTCTGTCTAAATCTAAGTCTAAGTCGAATTGTTTATGCAATTCCAACACTGTCTATGGACCCCAGTCCAGCTGTGTATACCACCTGCCCACTTTATGCTGTGGGTACCCATAGATCCCATTTTCATTAAAGGTCAGAGGTCAAGGGATCGCTTTGAAAATAGCTATGCCAGTTTTTTCATCAACAAAATTTTGCCTATCATTGGCCCATTATTTAGCCACCATGGTCACATGACATTATTGGTTCTAATGGATGCGTTAAGTTATCCAGTTTTATTATTACCAGTATCTTCACTTTAACTTTAACAAAGTCTGCTACAGCCTCTGAAAGACAGTGGTTGTGGAAGAGGGAAGGATAATGGGGTTGAGCTTTGGGATGGCCAATCAGATTTCAGGGGTGGCCAGTGAC
>NW_023339785.1:817187-817734 GCF_004916995.1 Morone saxatilis
CCTTGGGTTGAGTCTGTCAACCAATCAGAAGCTATGTGGTCATGTGTATGGCACAATGGAAGAACATGAGATTGACCCCGTTTCCCTATCAAGATATGCAGTGTCCAGAGTTTAAAGAGAGCATTGGATATTATGAAAAGCAGTTTCATCATTTTTTACAATTGCCATATTTTAAAGATGTAATCAAAAATGCAATCAAGTAATCCTCTCAATGTAGCTATTATCTAATTACAGTGTCTCTCTCACCCCAACTGGTCGAGGCAGACGACCACCCACTTAGAGCGCAGGGTCTGCTTGAAGTTTCTGCCACTCAAAAAGGAAATTTGTCCTTGCCTCTATCGCCAAGTGCTTGCTCATGGTGGGAACTGTTGAGTCTCTGAATAATTTCATATGGAGTACAGTCTAGACCTGCTCTATGTGAAAAGTGTCCTGGGATAACATAACACATACCAATAAAACTGATTTGAATAGATTTTTTTCCAAACGTAATCTGGGCTGATTATGGTTGATTATTTTTTAATTACATGCAATCAGTTACTACCCAACA
>NW_023339785.1:817829-826424 GCF_004916995.1 Morone saxatilis
AAAATGATTTTTGATCCCTCTTTATTTTTCAAAAACATGAAAAACGGTAACGAGTGACAACCAGTTCCCGCCCCCTGCCAAGTCAAAGGCATTCACTTACATCCTATTATAGAAACCACGGACAGACAGTAATTTCCATTTTTAAAATACAAACTAAACACTAAGTCCAATTCTTCCCTCCATTTCTAAATACCGTATTATGCCGAGCTAACTAATTCAACAGTAGAAGTGAAGAGGGAATCGAGGAAGAGAGAACTATAACAGAGCTGTCGAAGCATTTCACACCAAAGACTTTTCTTTAGACATACTGCAACGCTTCCCAAACACACGTATTTTATGTCACACCAGCACATCCGTATCAGGACCATTCGTACTTGCTGCAAGCCTTTAAATTACACACCCACACTGCAGGACTGATTGCTAGAACAGAATAAGGACAGCTCTCTCGAAAAGGACAGAAAGAAAGAAAGAAAGAGTGAAAGAACATGATTCTGCTTATGTATTCCCCCTAACTCACTTACAACTTCTCCTCACAGAACCGCTGAGCTACACTTAAATGTAAATTTTTTAAATATAAAGTACACTCGCCATCAGGCTAGTATCCCTTATCGATACCCTTATAGTTTCCTTCTGTATCTATGGCTAATCAGATGGCGATAAAGGATGCGAGAAGAACTGTGCAATGGAGGTTGCAACTTAATATCAAGAAGATTTCCGTAGTTTTTTTGTACATTCACTTTATATTCATTAGATCGCCTGCAAAATATAAGGAGGAATATGTTTCAATTCTTAATATAGAGGGGTGTGGCCAGAAGTGAAACATGCTTTACAGTTTTGACCCCAGGAGAGCAGTGCAGCAGCAGTTTTTTCACTGTTAAATGACCCTTTAAGGAATAAAAAAAATAAAAAGGGAAATCAATGAATGCCTTCAGTTTTACAGGATAAGCTGGTTCTGTGATCAAAATAAGAATGTGCTTATTGAAGTTAGTGGCTTAGCTGTTGGCTTAGGAAGTGTAACACTAATACTATCAAGAAGAGGTCTGTAGTGTAATTTTAAAGACTGAAAACAAGAGGAAAACTGAGGTAGCAATGTAGCTACTGTACATGAGTAAAGAATGTTTCTTCATAAAAAAAGACCCAGCAAGTGCTTTCCAGATGTTGCATTTTCACACCGAGGTTGGGCACTGTAAAGAATGCTGGTGACTAAGAGATAACACTGTAGGTTCACATCACAAGTGGCTGGGCAGTGATTGGGTTAACAGGATGTGGTACTGAGGTATTTTACTGGAGTGATTTTTGAAGCAGTAAACACTGTAAGGAAAAAAAAAAAGTGGACTGAATGGCTCAGTTTTGTCCACACAGCAGTAAACAGGTTGCGTTTCACAGAAGTTACAAGAACAATTATTGAAGATAAACCAGAGTTGTGTTCTACTGACTGGGCTCATCGGGGACATGCACGTCAGAATGGAGTGTCACTTTGTTGACGAGTTGGTTCCATAAAGCAGGCATTGATCTGAACACTGTATATCATGTTTATCTTTACATTGGAACTATACACTAGTCCCTTGTGTTTTGAGGGGTAAAAGGAGGAAGGGAAAGTGTAGGAGAAAGGCACATCCTCTTCATCTGCAGGACAGAAAGTCATCATTTGGAAGTAGTTTACTGTGGTGGAGGACAGAGAAACAAAGGTCAATAGTGCTGTATATTATGTGTCTGTATGAATACATTTAAATTTCTACATCCCTAGAGTGTATTTAAAACTTAGGTTTAGGAATGTAGACATGCTGGCTACGAGTACATTGTGTCCACAGCCTACTCTACTATGGAATAAATAGTCAAAGGCTCAATACCTTAGCTGGAATTACTGCATTTGCATCCTAAGAAGACGCCGTTTACCCTGAATAGCACAGTTTAAAATCCATGTTAGAGTGATTTTTGTCAAAGCCCACAATGCTTAAGACAAGCTGCAGTGAAAAGTTTATACATATTCTTAAGTATCCTGATAATAAAAACTGGTCTCTTTAAGTCTCTCTCAAAATACTGTTACAGTCTACAACCAAGGCTGGAAAATATGAGAAATGTACTCTTGCCAAGTATATACTGATAAACTTCATGGAATCTTTGATCACCCTGAGATCAGTCTAAAAACAGTTATCTAGTACCTCAGAAGCATCGCCATCGTCTGGAGCCGCGATGATCCTACCAGTCATGGGCCCCACTCCCAGCACCATGGGCCGTTTTTCTGCTTTAGGTGTTCCTTCCAGAACCACAACAATGTACTCTCTTTTGGGAGCTTCTGCTGGGGTCTCTGGAGGGGCTACAACCAATTCTTCCACTACAGGGATGGCTATTCCTACAGCGGGGGCTGCTGCAATTTCTTCCACAACTATGGTGGTGACTGGTTCTTCAACTAGAGCTGTGGTATCATCAGGTTCTATTAGTGCAGGGACTTCTTCGGCAACCGGTGCGGCCTCTACTGGTGCGGGGGCTTCCTCGGCAACCGGTTGCGGCTTACTGGTGCGGGGGCTCCTCGGCAAACCGGTGCCGCGGCCGTCTTACTGGGGTGCGGGGGGCTTCCTCGGGCAACCGAGTGCGGCCTTCTACTTTGGGCGGGTTCCTCGGCAAACCGGGTGCGGACTTTACTGGCTGCCGCGGCTTCCTCGGCAACCGGTGCGGCCATCTACTGGCTGCCGGGGCTTCCTCGGGGCAACCGGGTGGCCTCCTACTGGTGCCGGGCTTCCCTCGGGCACGGTGCTGCCTCTACTTGGTCGGGCTTCCTCGGCAACCGGGGTGCGGCCTCTACGCGTGCGGGCGGCTTTCCCTCGGCAACCGTGTTCAGAGCCTTCGGAACCGGTGCGGCCCCTTCTACTGGTGCGGGGGGCTTCCTCGGCCAACCGCGTTTTCGGCCTCGGGGCAACCGGTGCGGCTCTACTGCGGTGCTTCCTCGCCACCGGCGTGGCCTCTACTGGGTGCGGGGCTTCTCGGCAACCGGTGCGGCTGCTACTGGTGCGGGGGCTTTCCTCGGCGCAACCGGTGCGGCCTCTACTG
Source organism: Morone saxatilis (assembly GCF_004916995.1). Lineage (NCBI taxonomy): Eukaryota > Metazoa > Chordata > Actinopteri > Moronidae > Morone > Morone saxatilis. The sequence continues at coordinate 820,878 of NW_023339785.1, forward strand.
GTGCGGGGGGCTTCCTCGGCAACCGGGTGCGGCTCTTACTGGTGCGGGGGGGCTTCCTCGGGCAACCGGTGGCGCCTTTTACTGTGCCGTGCCCGGGGCTTCCTCGGCAACCGGGTGCGGCCTCTACTGGTGGCCGGCGGCTTCCTCGGCCAACCGCCGTGCTGGCCTTCTACTTGGTGCGGGCTTCCTCGGCAACCGGTTCAAGGGCCTCGGGCAACCGGTGCGGCCTTACTGGTGCGGGGGGCTTCCTCGGCAACCGGGCTGGAGCCTTACTGGTGCGGGGGCTTCCTCGGCAACCGGTGCCGGGGACTTCCCGGAACCGGTGCGCCTTACTTGATGCCGGGGGGCCTTCCTCGGCAACCGGTGTGGCCTCTACTATACGGGGCTTCCTTTGCAACCGGTGCCGGCCCTCTACGATGCCGGGGGCTTCCTCGGGCTACTTTGGTGCAACCTCAACTGGTGCAATTTCTTCAACGGGCTTTGCCTGTACTGGTACCAGGGACTCTTCAACAGCAGGTGCCAACTCTTCCTTTACGTCAGCTATCTTCGGTACCTCTAGAGTAGAGGCAGCTGCCAGCAGCACTGAAACACAAAATTCAGCCACCCAAACATCACTGTTGCTGAAGTTATAGTTTCCCACATTTAGCTTATGCAACTTGAAGTACTTAGCCAAAAGTGATTTTTAGGGCATTTGTGAGGATTTAGCGCCAGCAAATCTGTTGGCTTGTGACTACATGCAGATGCAAGATCAACACCCAGTAGTGGAAGAAGTAGTACAACGGGTGGTACAGGAAAGCTGTGTTAGTCAGCTGGAGTATCGATGCAGTGCCACAAATCAACAAAGTTTTATATAAAGATAGGAAATACACACCTTCCCATAGAAATTCAACATAGGCAAAAGCAAACGGCATACGTACTTAATGGGCAGTTTGGTGAGGTTTGGATTCACTGCTTTACTCTCCAAGAAATTAGTAAATCTGTCTAATAGTGGATTTTTTTTTTTATTTTTTTTTTTAATAAAGATATCTTAAATTTGATTATTAAAAATGTGATGTCAAGAAACAGGATATACTGGTTTAAACATTTTATCTTTTAACTTATACAGCATACTTCTATAAAGTATGTGTGAAGACCTAGAACCTTTAAATATCAGAGACTGGGGATTTTTAACAATACATATGGAAAATACTGTAGCTATATAACGCACATATACCCATTAAAAGTATATCACCAAAGCAGAGTTTAATGCAGAAAGCAGTGAGGAAATACTGTGGAGAGCTTGATTAAAATACTCAATAACAAAGAGGCTAAAAATCTAATTGTTAAACTGGAATTGAATTATTTAAAAAAGGCATACTATGCAGGATTTGTCCCGTTTCTGTTAGTAAACTCGGCATTAAAAGTTGGCCCCTCCTCTCCAGCTCGAGGGGGGGGCCACAGAGAGCACCTTTGGTTGAGTTACATAGAGAATAAATAAGAAGAGGGAGTGACGTTAGTAGCAGTTAGCAGTAAATCAGAAATAAAACAGCAGTTTCAGAGGGATTACGTTCTAAATCACAAATAAATATGGCCACTCCTCTGCACAACCCTGCAGGAAGGTGCCATATAATTTTGATTTTGTGTGAATGCAGCTAGACACTGACACACAGACTTGCAGTTTGTTATGCATCCATAACACAGACAGGTACCAGAGGAGAGAGATAGACGACTCTTTATAGAACCCCTACCTCACACCCAAAGGTGGACGCACAGAGACATCCTGCACACAGTAAAATAAGAAAATACAGGCAAGGGCTACAGGGTCTCTGCAGATATAGACACTTCTAGTGGGTGATAAGTGATGATTGTGAGGGAATATGTTTGTATGAGTCTATACATTGTTTTTATTTCTTTTGTTTTAAAAGGAAAATCTATTATATTATAGCTCTAATAGAAATGACCTTAAAAAAGACCAATTCAGACAAATTAAAGACGGCAGTAAACCTTTCCGGTTTGATAAAAGCTTTATTGTATGGCTCGATTAATTACCGTAAACTGTTCACAGTGCTCATTATCCAGTTATAAGCAAAATATATATGATCACATATGATTTGAGTCACTCGGCAACCTAATTACTTCTTTGACAGTTTCACATTACATTTAAGGAAATTAGCACACTGCAGCAGTTACAGAGTTTGTACACATCTCATCTTGCTGTAGGATATACACAACTGTACGACAGTCTAAGGAGAAATAGGCTTTTACCTGCTCTGTGATGACTGGCAAAGTATTACAACATTACAGAGGTTTAAATCAAACAAATACAGTGTCTTGTCAAATGTCATTATATAACATTAGGGGCTTCATACAAAAAGATACCATTGATAAAGCATTTGAGGGCTGTTGGTTGTTTTCTTGCCACGTCTATTTACTTGCATGTAGTTGGTTGAACCCGATTCTAAGGCTTGTGGTATTTCTTACAGGGAAGGAGCTTTTTAGTACTGTTAACTGAGCCGTATCAGGGCCAATCTACATGAGTGGTGTTTGTATTGAGAGTGATCACATTTATTTCACCCATAACTGCAAATGAGCGTCACGTAAAGACCTCACTGCCACTTTGGAAATGTCTCGCTGTGGTGTGCAGCTGTAAATCAAGAGGAACCTGCGGAGAAATTGGCCTTGCTGGTTTTTAAAATCTCCAGGCCTCATAATAATCTGAACGAATATAGACATACACAGCGATCTAGGCTGCACACCGGAAAAATCAAGTCATCCTTGCGTGAACAAACGCTTAATTTGCACAAAGTGCTCCCCTTTACACGCACTCCAATAAATACAAGAGAAAATATACAGTTTTAGGAAGACAAGAGAGACTGATGGATATAGGTGAACCCAGGCACCTGAGGAGAAGCAGCTAACCTCTAGTGGTTCTAGACGGTGACTATAAGTTACCAGTTGTATTGTTTCCAGTGTCATGTTGAGGAGGAAGACCTGTTGTCAGCGGCTCTTTAATTAAAGTGGTTGAAATATCCCAGTGTGTGTCTGTTGGTGTATGTGTCTCCCTGTAGTGAATGTGTGGAACCTCAGGCCTCAGAGGCCTCCTCCTCAGATGAAGAAGTCGTACCATTGCTTTCAGGCTCCTCTGCAGCGACGGTGGCTGGTTCCGCGACAGCCTCGGCAGCCTCCTCAACAGCTTCAGCCACTTGGGCCACTTCTTCTGCGACTGCCTCCACTTCCTGCGCAGCCTCAGCAACCTCCTCCGCCACCTCGGCAACCACCTCAGCAGCCTCTGCGACCACCTCGGCGACTGCCTCCACTACAGTCTCTACCTCGCCATCAGCAGCAGCAGCGGGCTCCTCTTCTGCAACCTCTGCCTCTCCACCATCCTCCTCAGCTGCCGCAGCCTCCTCCTCCTCTCCTCCTGGAACACAAGAATCAGAGGAAGAGTATTAACCAGAACTGCTTTGATTCAACACATTGTTGTCCACTACAGTGAGCAGCCTTTTCACTCTACGACCCCCCACCCACCACCCACTATTTATGGTGCAGCCACTGTGTGTTTTCTACAGACACATGCAGTTTGAAACACTGCAGGTAAGAAGATAATCACTCTTCTCAAATGATGACATTTTAATTGATACTTCAAAAGCAGCATTATGCAAGATCATTCATATATTATCAGTGGCTGGGTTTCCATCTAAAATGTTTTTTCTTTTTAATGCACACTACGCTCAATATATTAGGGATGGCACTTTTTATTGGAAACTAAAAAAAAGGGGCGGCTGTGGTGCAGAGGCAGAGCGGGTCGGCCCCCTAATCAGAAGGTTGTTGGTTCGATCCCCAGGTCCTCCCGCCACATGTCGAAGTATCCTCGAGCAAGATACTGAACCCCAAATTGTTGCATGTGTATGAATGAGTTTCTGTTAGATGGACTTTGCCATCACTGAGTGAATGTGTGTCAAAGGGTGAATGTGGCACGTAGTGTAAAAAGCGGCTTTGAGTGGTGGAAGACTAGAAAGGCGCTATACAAGTCCAAGTCCATTTTACATTCAATGAACATTACAAGGCGGAAAAAAAATTACTATTTTTATCTGGGAATAATCTACTGAATAACTGGAAACTGAATTCTAAATTAAAAGTCTGTCATGGACTTTTCCCCACCTGTTTGCGGCTTTTGTTCATAATTGAAGGTAGAAGGAATATTAGTTACTCCAAATTCTCTGAGTATAGGCGGCAGCCCTCTCAGGATTATCAGTAGTGGGTTCATCCCTAACTTCATGCCAGCACAGAAGACTTTTATCTACATCCACTTACTATGGGGCCCTCATCTTGGTCTGACCTTGTGTATAAATTGAGCGGAGACAGGACAATCTGACAGCTTTTTCTTCAGTAGTTAAATGAACCCAGTTGGGGCGCAGGTTATAGTAATCTGGATACAAATAGGTCATTAATGTTCCGTTTCGTACAGGCTTCGCCCCTGTAAATGGCTAATGCCCCAGGTGGTTGTCCAGTACCGAAAAAAACACCAGCCACTTCCGCTCTGTCTGGGTTCTCTGTGGTATATATGATATTCATTGAAATAGCATAACACCATCCATTTTCAGTCTCTGGTTTTCTGAAGTCCGTCTCAAGATGAGATGGACCAGTTGGGATGGAACCTTAGCTATAACAGCTAGATATTTCTAGCAGGTTGATCCAGAAGTACTATTTAGACCAAGCAACTCCAACCTTACCGCTGCCTCAACTTAAATATGTCATCTAGAAAAAACCCAGAGGCAGCACCAATTACTACACAACTGCATGCAAACCGAAATGACAGAAGGAAACGACAAAGACGAGAGGGAGGGGAGGGTAGGGGAAAGGGCAGGAGGGAGAGGGAGAGGAGTGGTGGGTTACGGTGCAAGTAGAGGGAGCGTGAAGATGCAAATCCTCGGTTCTTACCATCCAATTAACAAGCTATCAGTTATCTGGACTCTGAAAGTGTTCCGAAGTGGACAGATCACCGAGACATGCCAGGTTAGGTTGTGCGTCTTTTAACTTTTTAACTGAGATTACCGCAACCATTTGGTTCTACATTACAGGATACACCGAGTTTGGGAGATTGGCTCAGGGTACCAACTACTATTCGGCTACTGGGCAGTATAATAGCCCGCCAGCAGTTACATTTCATGATAATGGCTAAATTAACCTTTAGCATACATTAAGCTTCTGTTGAGGCCTGTGGTTACAATGTGGAAAACACCCTTGCTAGTTTCAGTAAACATTTCAGATTTTTGTAGCATTCAAAACCAGTAGTGGTGTTTGAAAAAATGATGTAGCACATTGTTAAGAGAAAACATTGTCAACAATTGGATTGTGGAATACTTCTGGATCAAGTCCATTTATCTTCTTCACAGTTTACCATTAACATTAGCAGCGAGAGGCAAACAAAATGATAGAAAGGAGCACTGATTCAGCATCCTTCAGAGATTTGTCAGGAGGTTATAAGCCGAGTGGAGGACTCGTTTTCTTTCTTAGCAGACAGGGAGAGGAAGGTAAGAGGAGGAGGAAGATTAGGGTTTGTTTATT
>NW_023339785.1:826449-830128 GCF_004916995.1 Morone saxatilis
CTAGAAAGGCGCTATACAAGTCCAAGTCCATTTACCATTCATGAACATTACAAGGCGGAAAAAAAAATTACTATTTTTATCTGGAAATAATCTTACTGAATAACTGAAACTGAATTCTAAATTAAAAGTCTGTCATGGACTTTCCCCACTGGTTGCGGCTTGTTCATAATGAGTAGAAGCGAATATTAGTTACTCCAAATTCTCTGAGTATAGGCGCAGCCCTCTCAGGCTTATCAGTAGTGGGTTCATCCCTAACTCATGCAGCACAGAAGACTTTTAGTCTACATCCACTTACTATGTGGGCCCCATCTTGGTCTGACCTTGTGTATAAATTGAGCCGAGACAGGACAATCTGACAGCTTTTTCTTCAGCTAGTTAAATGAACCAGTGGGGCCCGCAGGTTATAGAATCTGGAGTTACAATAGGTCATTAATGTTCCGTTTCGTACAGGCTTCGCCCTGTAAGGCTAATGCCCCAGTGGGTCTGTCCAGTACCGAAAAAAACACAGCCACTTCGCCTGTCCTGGGTCTCTGTGGTTATATGATATTCATTTGAAATAGCTTACACCATCCTTTCAGTCTCTGGTTTCCTTGGGAAGTCCGTCTCAAAGATGAGATGGACAGTTGGATGGAAACCTAGCTACTAACAGCTAGATTTTCTAGCAGGTTGATCCAGAAGTACTACTTCTAGACAAGCAACTCCAAACCTTACCGCTGCCTCACTTAATATGTCATCTGAAAAAACCCAGAGGCAGCACCATTACTACACAAACTGCATGCAAACTCGAAGACAGGGAGGAACACGACAAAGACGAGAGGGAGGGGAGGGTAGGGGAAAGGGCAGGGGAGGGAGAGGGAGAGGAGTGTGGGTTACGGTGCAAGGTAGAGGGGGTGAAGATGAATCTCGGTTCTTACCATCCAATTAACAAGCTATCAGTTATCTGGAACTCTGAAAGTGAGTCCGAAAGTGACACAGACACCGAGACAGACCAGGTAGGTTGTGAGTCTTTAATTTTTAACTGAGATACCGCCACCATTTGTTCTACATTAACAGGAATACACCGAGTTGTGGGAGATTGGCTCAGGGGTCAACTATGATTCGGCTACTGGGAGTGATAATAGCCCGCCAGCACGTTAGCATTTCATGATAATGGGCTAAATGCTAACACTTTGAGCATACATTAAGGTTCTGTTGAGGCTCTGTTACAATGTGGAGGACCTGCTAGTTGTCAGTAAACAGTAGCATTTTTGTAGCATTCAAAACCAGAGTGGTGTTGAAAAATGATGTAGCACATTGTTAAGAGAAAACATTGTCAAAATTGGTTTGTGGATACTTCTGTCAAGTCCATTTATCTTCTTCACAGATTTACACATTAACATTAGCAGCGAGAGGCAAACAAAATGAAGAAAGGAGCACTGAATCAGCATCCTTCAGAGAATTGTCCAGAGGTTTAAGGCCGAGTGGAGGACTCGTTTTCTTTCTTAGCAGTACAGGAGAGAAGGTAAGGAGGAGGAGGAAGAGAGGGGGTTTGTTTTCCCGTTCACATCCAAAGAGTCCAGTTCTAGGACGAATATCCATGCGGCCACAGAGGACCTTAGCTTTACCATTACACTGAAAAGAGTAAAGACACACAGAGTTAGAGAAACGGAAGAAAGACTTTTAAAAAAAAAAAAAAAAACAAGTTCAGTTTACACAACAATGTCAATCTAAAGTCAACCACAGAGGCTATGCATGAGAAAGATGGATATGGGCTGCTGGGTAAGGCCAATGGTGAGAGCGCTATGAGAAGAAGCCTTAGTCATTGAGGAAATTGAGACACCAGTTTGGGAGCAGAGGGGTCTTCAAATTACTTAAATTTGGTAGTTTTTATTTAAAGCCTAACTACTTCTGCTAACACGAGAGGTATGAAGAGCACACAGAAGAGTGAGAGAGGGGGAGAGAAAGGAAGGATTAAGTGGTATCAAAGGAGGGGACTGATTTGGAGACCAAGCTTTCTGGCCAGAAGGGTAAAATCAGGCGAGGTAAGAGGTCACATAGGAGGACAGACTTGTAAAAACTGTACCGGCTGAGTGTAACCAAACTCTGAAGAATATAATGGTACATTTTATATGTACATGTTCCCAAACTAGAAATCCTGCAACATCCTACAGAGGAGGAGGGTTAATTGCAACTATGAAATTTAACTAAAGCCAATGTTTAGTTCCTAATAATTCTGAAATATCCAAATAACTTATAGCATCCTTTCTAGGGATGTCACGAGAACCGATACTTCAGCACCAAGTCAATGCCAAAATTCTTAAAACATGATGGTACTGGTTTTTCTACAGTACTGTAGGTACCGGGGGGAGTTCATGGGATTTATTGGGGATTATTATTTCTTTTTTAATATTGTATCATATCATGGAATTTTGCTGGTATTGGTAGACTACTAAATTTCTGGTATCGTGACATCCCTNNTGTGTGTGTGTGTGTCTCTGTTGTGTGTGTGTGTGTGTGTGTGTGTGTGTGTGTGAGTGAGAGACGGTTGCATTAATGGTCCTTCAGACAAACAGGTTAAACCACAGACCTTTATGAATGCAATTTAAGACCTATTTTATGTCCATACTGGCAAAAAAGTGCAAAGATGAAGGCACTGGTTCAATGCGTGTTCCACATTGTGTGTTCCATGATCAATTTAAAAAATAAAAAAAATCTCTAAAAACACTTTAAACAAGACTCCACAAGGTTAACTTCATTCCACAATCCACTTTTAAGGTCTAAAATTCTGATTGTGACAGTATCCAACTATAATCATAATCAATTTACAATTTCCCTTCTTAATTTTAGTTGACATATGGTATTGCAATAGGTTGTCATCTTCAATATATATTTTATATTCATATTTATATTGTATTTGGCTGTAACGGCTGTGACTACTGGCTGCTGTTGCAATCCCATAACTTCCATTTTAGGTATAGGCAGCTCTTATCTTAATTTCTGTGTACAACATTCAGTTAATGTCCTTCTCACCATCTAATCTTGAAAGTGCTCAAATGTTTAGTGATTAGTGTAGGAGTGAAATTACTACAAGCACAATCAAACCCATGCCAACATTTCCTTGAACCCAGGTCAACATTTCAGTGGAGCATTCAGAAAGTTCTCAGGCAGTGATCATGAAGGAAAGCGAAAGATCTGAGGACACAACTCACCCTCTTCCTGGTCCTTGCCTGCAAGCAAACAGGAACATCAGTGTAAGTTTCACATAGAAACAAGTCACAGCAACAGTAGACAGACCAGTTCACATCACAGTATACATCTTGATACCAGCAGTGATACAAGCCAAGTTGTTTACATGGTAGGTTTATCTCCTTGCACGCATTAGTGACTGTACACAGTGATTGTGCTGCTGATTATCAGTACACTGCCAAATAGCATGCTCTATTCAAAATTGGATCATCTAGATAATCTACAATAGAAAATGGGCAGTTGAGAGTCTGCCATCCAGAACAAACCATCGGTGATCACAAACAATGATAACGTACAGCATGCACACAGCCGGGTGCTGGGGCAGAGGATGTTTGTGTTTTGAGGACATGAGTTTGTGTTAAGGGCTTATAACAGAGGCGTTTGATTGGCTAATCTGGCAGAACTAAGATATATACTGGTTTGGATCCAAGATGCATTTTTGAGTATGCATCTC
>NW_023339785.1:830197-831070 GCF_004916995.1 Morone saxatilis
ATCGTGTCGCCGTTGTCAGAGGGTTTGTTAACGTACCGACCTCGCGAGCCACACTGTATTAACGTTACTGACGTCGCTCTGACCTTTTACCTTTCACGAGAGTGGAGACGCTGTTAGCTGCAAAGCTTCACCCCTAATTTTTCCCAACCCCCATGTCTACTATTGTTCGTTATGACAACATTCTATGGATCCGTGTTGGGGCTGATCCAGGCACATTTTAATGGATTGGTAGTGATTAAACCATAAAGCAGATACAAGACGGATCCTCTTTACTCTGCTGTTTTGTGTCCACTTTAGCCTGCTAGTGCTACTGCTCTGCGTTACTACAGTGCAGCACTTCACTCCTTATTTGGGTGCACTGTGAGTTCAGACTCTAAGACGGCAAAATACCCAGATTGGTTAAGCTACAATATAATTATTATTATCAAAGAGCAGTGTACAAAACGGTTAGCAAGTTTCTTTTAGCTGACAGCCACTGTCACTGCCTGCAGCAGATCATATGAGCTGCCGCTAACTGACGTTAATTTAGTGAGTAACTTGATGACGGAACTAAATTACACTGGTCTGTTGTCTGCTTTGTGCGATCTCTGCAGAAGATCATCTGTGTGAGGGAGGAAGCTCCACTCTGTCCAATCAGAACACAACAGTGTTTCTGTAGTTTCTAACAAATCTAACACCACTTCTCCCTAGAAGCACTTCTTTTTTCATACATACACCAGAATTTTAGTGCAAGACTTAAATATTCTACAAGAGAAAACTCAAACATTCACAACTGTGAAGCTGGAACCTGAGAGGGTTTGGCATTTCTGATTATGATTTTATTTCTTAAATTATTTTTATTTTTATATATCTCTATCTATCTCTATCTCTATC
>NW_023339785.1:831990-835531 GCF_004916995.1 Morone saxatilis
CTCTCTCTAAAACAAAACATTTTTCCTCTCCCCCTTCTTAATGTTAATCACATATCTTGCACTATCAATAAAAACAAATACATAAATAAAAACCAAAAAATAAAATCATAGAAAGAACAGGAGCTAAAGACTAGACAGAAGTGCTTTTAATCTTTACCATATGTATGATGCTCATTTCTATTACAAAACAATAAATAAGTGTTTAATACTGATTGATTGCTTGATTTAATCAAATGGTTTCATTTTTCATCCACCATGTTTGTTGGTCCTGATTTTAGCACCAGGAGCTGTCCACAGGATGAGCCATTAGGCCTCCCATGGTGCAGAACAAGCACAGTATTGTTTGGTTCCTCCACATGGGAGTAGTAATCATCATTTGTTACCGTCTGTTACTGAGTCATTGGATTTAATATGGCTGTGGATTTTACCTTCTGTCTGGAGCTGGTGTTTCTATGTCCATTAAGCTATTTAGGAGACTAAGTAATTAGATCAGAACAGTTTGCTCTTTGCCAACCACTATGCTAGATGGTAGAACAGCATCGGCCTACAACTACAGATGGCTTGATTCCACATTTTCAATTCCAATACCGCAACAAAAGATTATTGTAATATTGTTCTCTGCAGGTTCAAACAGGTTCAATTTTAGTCTTTAAGGACTATTTCACATCCACACTTAAAAAAACTACAGTGGATATTAAGGAAAATGGGTATTGGTTCCATGTCGGTTAGTAGTTGTAAAAATTCCCAACACACATGCAAGATTGAAAACTTTATTCATGTAATGTTAACTTCATTCATCTGATCAATTTTTAGGACCTGTCCAAATCATATTTAAGACATCTTAAATGCCATCGGGCTCATAGATTCCTTTTATCACTGCTAGCATGTTTTTCCTGACGGACTGGTTTGTTTGTGCTGCTGGAACAAGAAATGGTCATGGCAGAGAGGAAGAAGCAGTCCAAATCATGGCTTTATTTCACAAAGAAACTCAAACTACTATAACTGTACATATAAATAAGCAGAACTCATTATTATTGGTATCGATACAACCTTATCAATTCCCATGTTCCCTATGCAAGACTTTGTAAGGGACACATTTAGGGCTCCGTGACAGAGGGGTGTAAGCAAATATCGAAAAATAATGCACAGAGTACATTAAGTAGACTATGACAAACTTTCATTTTGGAGTCTGTAAGTTACTTACAGAATTAACATTAATTAATGCAGCCGATATTATTTGTCCATTTGTCATTTTAACCAGCAAAAATGGCCATCACTGCTGGCCAACAAAGACAAAGTAGAAGCGGATCTAAAATAAAAGCGGCTATCAGAACCAAACCCTGGGTTTATAGCCTATATTACCTTTAAATGACACTGCTGTATATATTTTTTTGTCCTGTGCAATTATATTTATTTCTACACCATACCACTACCTTCTGCTGTGCAATGTTCCATATCAATATCAGTATATAAAAAGCTTTATACAGTGTTCATATAACTCTTATTTTTCTATTATATCTTTTATTTGTTTTATTCCAATTTTATTCACAGTGCATTTCCTCATTTTGTTGTGTTGTATCTGGAGCTTGTGTAGCAAGTGAATTTCCCCACTTTATTGGGCTCAATACAGTCTTATTGTAGCTTCACACATTATGAGCGAGTGGTAGTGAGGAAGACTTACTCTTGGGTGGCCATGGTTTAGGTGTCCACTCCGTTTTGGGTCTGGCCTGGATTTCTGCCACGCGTTCATTGTACCTGGCACTGTCGCCGGACACAGTGCTGTACGCCTGTGGGGAGAGGGCAAAGTCTGACATCTGGTTCATTTCTCCTTTCTCAAACAGAAAGCTTCACCGATATTGCAAATCACGTCATTTCAGAACCCTTTGCTGAGGACACATTGTTAGCATTCTAGAGCTTGCTTAGTGTTAGCATCATCAAATGTGTTGAAGCCAAACTGCTGAATATAACTTACATATGACGCACCACCAACAAAGGCCGCACCGCACAGCAAGGCGTAGACTATGTTCTCCCCAGACCCACCAGGGACCGATGACATCTGCCGCCGCTGCACAACTGGAAAGAGTTCAAATGTCACAGGTTATTTGATAACAAAGAAAATTCGGAAATTCCTCAAATACTGCGCTACTGTGCATCAGCAAGTACGCGTCTGTGCACTGATCCAATACCACATCATTTATTAGCCCAAAAATGGACCCTGCCACTTCCCAGCAGTGTCCTGTTCTATTTTGTAAATGCACATGCATCAGATCGGTACTTGGTATCAGCCAATGGGCAAAGTTCAGGTATCAGAATCAGTCCGCCACTTATCGACTGAGCCTGGGCAAGACCCCTTGTGGCTTTGATAAGATCCTGCAGGACAAGGAATACTTGATGTGGCACACAAGATAAGCCTCCCAGCTCTCTGTGTGAAAGGGATTGGAGCAACACCCTAAGGGCGCTTTATTGGCCCTCAAATGCCTCCCTGCTCTGATATGGCTTTAGCACCAAAAATAGATTTAGATTGGCCAAAAAAATATGCCTGTCCAGTGCGTGTTTTATAGGCCCTGCAAGGTGATCCACCACCCTTGGAAAAAGAAAAAGACCAGTTGAAGTTATGGGCTCCACTGTTAAACCCACTGCAGTTTCAGTTATCAGAGTGTGGGAAGGAAAACTCTGACAACTAGTCGCAGTCCCCGGAGCAGACATCCAAACGCCTGTTTCATTGTGACCCCCCCTTTTTTTCAAAAAAAAGCCCCAACAAAAAGCTTTGTTTTTAAGCTTTGCAACCCAGCATTTTCTCGGCTGCACCAAAACATTTAGCGACACTAAAGGAAATGCAGGCCAGCAAAGCTTTGTTTAGGAAAAAAAAAAAAAAAAAAAAAAAATATGAACAAACCTTTGGAACTGGAGTCAACGCCTCTTACATCAGCATTCCCTTAAGACCCTCACCGCGCAACAGCAACAGACACTCACTCCAGCTCAACACACACACAGCAGTATGGCACGCGTCTTCTGTGTCACACGCACACGGCTGTCCAAAGGAGGTCGTATCCACACCAAACACACACAAAAAAAAAGGTACGCAAGATGCTGAATAAAGGATTCACACATGGGATGCTGCCTAGTAGGGCAAAACAACAGGAAGGTTTGGAGGCGCAGGGCATGAGGCAACTACCCAGTACTTCATTTATAATGCTGCATTATTAAAATTTCATAAAGATATTGCAGCTCTTGCATATTGCAATTCCGATAATTTTAGCATAACACGCCAACTCACGATTCGATTCACATTTCACAATATTATTTTCCGGAATGTACTGTTTTTAAAATCATTATTAATCTACTACAACAAGCGATAATAATTAAACAGATTTTATCTATTATAAAATAACATATACAATGAATAAATAGATAAATACAGAGCTGACAATACAAGGCCAAACCCATTGCTTTCCCCCTGGGGATTGACAAAGGACCAGGTGTCGTAGATTTAGTGACATCTTAGGGGTGTAAGTTTGCAAGAATCACAATTCCATCTAAA
>NW_023339785.1:835556-849154 GCF_004916995.1 Morone saxatilis
AATATCAAATAGGAAAATGGAGGGTTCTTTTACTCTAGATTTAATGAGGAGACTGCTGAGCTCTTTACCCTGCCTAATTTTGAATTAGACCGGCAATATCTCACCAAAATACACACACACGCAACAATTGACAATTTTAAAGGAGTTATATTACCCAGCAACATCTACGATCTTGCACAACACAGTGTCTCAAAAGTAGTAACCATCTAAAGTGAATACTGCATTATTATCACTTCAGTACCTTTACCATAAACTTAAGTTTGCGATTCACAATCACACAGCTCTTTTTTAATACCTTTGTTTGATTGTATAAACCAAAATGAAATATAAACAAAAGCCGCTGAGCATCTCAGGTATGAAAAAAGGAAATTGTCCCAAAAGTTCAACATGAATGAAAAAAATAAAAAGCAAAGGGAAAATATGAGTATGGCATGCAGCTCACAGGTCGCTACCACCCATCTTCCACAGCGCGCCGCACGGAGCGGGAGGGCAAACCCAGCAAACCCCCCCCACCCCACCCCACAGCGAGGACGGGGAGCCCGACAACGCCCGAGCCACCACACGAAGAACAACACAGGAGCACGAACCACAAGCCGGAACCAAGCAACAAACCAAACCACTTTGGTGATTTTTTAGGCTTGGACTTTCCAAAGACAGCCAAGGGACATTATTCGAAATCATTTTCTAACTTGGGTAAATTATTTATCGATGTGTGTACACTACTGTTTAAAGGACATCTCTCTAATAGAGAGGAGCACCAAACTGTCCTCTTGAAATGATTGCTGTGAATGTTTAGATTAGAAATGTTTTACTCAAGATAAACCTAGAGAGACAGTATAACAGACCGTAGCTAACAATGAGGAAACAGTTCAATCAGTAAAAATATGAAAAATCTAAACAGCAGCAAACACATTGTGTGGCCTGCGAACTCAGAATATTGTGTCCACATGTTGTCTGAAAGTGACCCTTTCTGTGCTTATGTACATGGGGATGCATGAAGTCAACATGAGTGTTAGCAGGAGGTGGATCAGTGCCATAAGGAGAGAAGCAGGAGGTAATTTATAAGAAGACATGCGTAGGGGTAATTTATGGGTCCAATGTATTACGATTTTTCTCATTAGTGTATCAATCATTTGAAAATGAGAATCGTCTGTGTTTTTGTTATCTTAGAGAGTGAGCTGGAGTTTTGAGCAGTTTTCCCGCCACCCATAAGTTTCTCCTAACATATCCCTACACCTTGGAGAGGCAAAGTGGTATTGCAGTTGGTTGCCAAGTTGAAGTGCAAGTTGTAAAAAGTGGATATAGGAAAGATAAGATGTACCTTTATTGAATCCCCCATAGGAGAAATTCAAATTCGACACCCAGCATAGGGGAATATAGGTGCAAAGAGAACAGAAGTATCAATAAGAATCACAAACATAAGTGAGAAAATATAATAGAAAATAGATGGACTAATAAAGTGAAAAAAATATATACACTTTATGCAATATGCAGCGTAAAATGGTGGGCAAAATATTTTTGACTAGCTTTGACTAAAAAAACTAAACTGTATGTGTGCACTTAAAGATAAATATTTTGTGCAAAAGTGAGGCTGGAGTTAAACCCGGTCTTAGTCACGCGTCAGCGGCGGTGTGAGGGTACTGTCGGTGCTGCTGGCGTTGCTGGAGTCTGATGGCGCCGGTAACAAGCGCTTTTGATACTCGAGGCTGATCCAGTCTGTGGCTGAAAAGTGGCTCCTATGAGCTGCCTCCAGCTCACCGTAAGAGAGACACCACAAGTCCTGATGCTCCTCCCCAGCACCCCCACAAGCAAAAAAGAGGACACTGGCCCACCTACAGAACTGGGTGAACAATATACGCGAGTGCACACGTTGTGAAAGTGGACGTGATCCTTCTCCAGAAGAACAGCCTGCTCTGTCTTTCGTAGAGAGCCTCAGCTGGTGATCCTCTCCAGTCCAAGTTATTGTTGTTGAGTGTCACCCCAGGAACTTGTAGGCTGTCCACCATATCTACCCTCTCTCCCCTAAATCGCAACTGGGCCCTCCACAGTTGCGATTCAGGGAGATTGCGCGGTGAAGTCCACCACCCGCAGCTCTTTTGGTTTTTTCCCTGTGTTTGAGCTGTAAGTGGTTTCTGTCGCACCATCCAATGAACTCTCACATCAGGTCTCTGTCATCCTCCTTCCTATCATTTTGAATACACCGACATGGAGGATCATTAGTAGAACTTCTGAGGCGGGCCCACATCTGGACGCTTGGAACAGAAAATCTGAGGTGTACCCACCGGTGAACTTCCTCTGGGGGTGTGCCAGTGCTGCTTGTCACCCAAGTTCAGACAAGCCAGCTGTACAGTCTGACATACTGTGGTCATCTCAGTGAGGTAGATCCGTAAACAAGGTCGACAAGGTCCCTGATCCACTGCATCACAAGGACGCTTCTCTGCGCCAGCCGCGAGAGGCTGGACCGGTGTCCAACATGCACTGGAGACACAGTCCAAGAAACATGGATGCCTCAGCGGCTGCTCTGTGGCTTCTCCGGTTGGGTGTAACCGCTCTGTGAAGCAGGTAGATAAATGTCCAGGCGAGTCACATACCAGAGGTCTGCTGCAAAACCAGTCTCAACCAAAGGTCACCATTGACATGTGAGTTAAAGCTACAGGCGTGTAGACATTTGAGCGAGTGCTGGATGTTCTTTTTTGGGAACGAACTAAGAGCGAATCGTTCCAGAATCTCGGCACCTATTCAATCACAGGATCAGAAAGATGCTGGAAACACTCTGCAGCTGCTCTGCGCACAATCAATGTTAGGGAAAGGTATATTATATCACTAAATTTTGACCAGCGTATTCAGCACGTATTGCATTTTGTACACCAAAGAGTGGTAGATTAAGGGGAAAGTTGACATCAGACTGTTTAAATAGCTGGTCTTAGCTTCTGGGTCCTGAAAAGGGAAGCCCAATGCAAAAAGTGTGTTAAAGGTCCCCAATGTGTAGAATATAAGGGTGCTTCTTAGAGTAGTGTAGTTGCTGGATTACAACCCCCCCCCATAATCACCCCAGGACCCTTTAGCCCAGTCAGAAGGATGGATTTCTAATGAGTTTCTTTATGTCGAAAGCCTGAAAGTCAATGAAAGGTAAAAACGTGCAGGTTGAAAACTTTTTAGTATGGCTAGAGGAATATGATTGACTAAGTAAAGCTGTAGCCTCTTTTGAATTCACTTCAATAGAGTAGAAGTTTTCTGGGGGCCCCCCTTTTTTTTCCTTTATATTTTAATGTTGTTTCAGTCTTATGTCTATCTTGGTTCCAGTTTGTCTTTGTATGTGAATAGAAAAAATAAAATTCTCCTTCTCTTTTCAAGGGGGTTTCGTACACGACTCCTCATACATGCCACTTTGCTGGTTTCTTTGTTTGGCATAGTTAAGTAAATAAGTACACTATTAAAATCTTCTTCAAACCTCCTCCAGGTTCTACCTAACAGCTCCTCGTACACGATTTTTCTGTTCTCTTTGGCCACTGATAGAATATAATACATAAATAATTTAATCTCCTTTGGTTTCCGGGTTCTAACGACTCCTCATACATGCATCTTCCTCCTGACTGTGGCATTAACCACCGCCTCATGACCAACGTTACCGTGTAACCATAAATTGCGCCAAATGGGGGCAGGGCTGTTCCCCCCTCCCCGCACGTTTCTCTGAGCAGACCGGAAACACAAACAAGCGTTTGCTGAAGCTGCAGCACATTCCCGTTCGTACCCGGAGAGCAGCAGATGTTTTCCTGCAGAGCCGGCTGGCAAAGGTTGATGGGGGGCCCTTTGCACGGACAGCCAGCCTATAGGGTTTGCCCCGGGATTGGTGAGTTCCCGATCAGCCACAACCGGACCGAACGTATTCGCCGTTCTCCACCACCTCTCTGCGCTAAGAATGTGACCGTTCCTGTGTGGGCCATGTGTGGCCATGTGTGCTCGCTGGAATAGTCACACGCCTGTCAACTCATGTGAATGTCTCCGCATAGCTGCACACCCCGAGCCGCAGGAGCAAATACACATTGGGTGTTGAAGTGTCAAGTTCCGCCTATTTAGTTGAATTTGGGATGACCGCGCTTTGGTGTGCACTTTTAATGTATGGTGTTTAAATGTGTTCATTTATTGAGCTTGTACATTTCTATTGCTGCTCTGTTGAGATATCGTGTAAGTCGAGGCCCTGGTTGGACTGTGTGAATAAGGACTGAGCAAAACAATAGATGTCATTTCCTGCCAGTGTTAGGAAACGGGATGTTGTAACCTCCGGTCCTGGTCCAGCCTTGGTTGGTCCGTGACTTGAACTATTATGTTAGACATTTTTAAAGCGGTGTATGCGAACCCGTTTGGATAACTAATTGACCCAAATATCACTGGTTTTGTTATTCTGGTCCTGAAGCCGTTCCGTTCATCTGATTGGCGGGGCGCGTGTTAAACGTTAATGTCACAGGCAGCGTAACATTGGTGTATGAACCTTCAGCCACTGTGGGCGGAAAAGGTTAAGTGATGTGGGAATACATGTTTATGCCCGCTGTCGCGTCAGTGTTGGTCGCGCGTGTTGACTTGGTGGGGGTCCACACGTACAAGAGTATACAGGCACGAGCTTAGCGTAACTTACACCCCTGAAAGGTTCGCATGAAACGTATGGCTGCACCGGTCCTGATGGGAAACCCTCACACAACCGTGAGCCGACCCCCAGGTGGAGACACTGGAGCACTAGGAGACATGGACACTAGGAGCCAGTTCCCGCCAGGGTTTGGATGGGGGAAAGGAATTCTGCAAGAGTCATTCTATACGAAAACCGTCCATCGAATTAAGTTACGTTGGGTATCTGAGAAACCGCCGCTTCATTATCTTGGAGAATACTGAAAGTCAATATGTCCCTGCAGTATAAGACTGAATCCACTCGCAGGGGGGTGAATTAAATGGGGCTTCACAAAATTTTGAAAGGCAGGTTTTTCCACCACCCTAATTTTGTGTTTAGCATTTGGGGGTTGAAAAAACCTCCCAACCCTTGGGAGTCCAAGCCGGTATTCCCCTGGTTTACGCCGACTGCCTGTTTTGGTCAGGTTACCTCTTTGTTTTCTGACAGGCTTGAGTAAAGCCTTGACTTTTGCATTCAAGCGAGGCATGTTTGGCCCGAAAGGTGGTTCTCCACTGTGTTTGCCTCAAGAAGCTCGTGCAGCATTACACATTTTATAAGGGCGACATATTCCTATAACATCTTCTCATTTTTAAAGAATTCCCTCAGACCTGTATCCAAGAAAATTGTGGTTTTTTCTTTTTGACAAATACTAATTCCCAGCTTAACATCATTTAAAATTTAAGAGCTATCTACTCTCACTCTTCTACCCCGTCCATTTACAGAAGGGATTCGCGCGGGAAGCTGAGAATGGCTGTGAGAGTGTTTGAGGGGGAGCCGGGGTTGCGGGAGGAGGAGGGAGGAGGGGAGGAGGGCGTGGATGATTATTTTGGCAAGCGGCGATGCCGAAGGACTCTGCCCCCTTGGGACGGGGGCGAAGGGAGGAGGTGACTCGAATTGGTTAGTGGGGGGGGAATGGTTATAAAAAAGAAGACAAGAAAGCCATGTGGTGTTGGATGGGGGTGGGGGTGGGGGAGTGGGGAGGGGGTGGGTGTGTTTGGGGGGGGGGCCGCGGGGGGAGGTGGTGTGTGTGGGTTGTGGTTGGGGTTGGTGGGGTGCGGGGAAGGTGAGGTCCACGGGGGAGGGTGGGTGCCGGGGTGGGGGGGGGGGGGTTTTTTTTTTAATTTTTTCTTTCATTTTTCTTGTTATTTTTTTCTTTTAGGATTTTTTTTTTTGGTTATCATTTTACTATTACGTATTTTTTTTTTTTTTTTTTTGTTTTTTTTTTTTTTTTTCTTGTGTTTATCTTTTCTTTCTTGTTTTTTTTTTTTTCTTTTTATTATCCTTCTTGTTGTCTATTTTGCATGTCTTTTTTTTTTTTCTTCTTCTTTCTTCTTTTTTTTTTTTTTTTTTTTTTTTTTTTTTTTTTTTTTTTTTTTTTTTTTTTTTTTTTTTTTCTCTTTTTTTGTGTTGTTTTGGGTTTTTTTTTTCTCTTTTTTCTTTATCCTTTTTTTTTTATTTTATTTTTGTGTATTTTGTATTTTATAGTGTCTTATCATGGCCGCTCTACACCTGTTCGGATACTCTTGAACTGCTTCTCACAATGGTCATAGAAGTTGTAACCACTTTATTCAACTCCAATACTAAAGACTTGAAGCCGATTACCGGTATACGCAATAACCAGGCCGTCCATGTCAGCCTGGGCCACCCGGATTATCTCCTGAGCACAATCCATCGGTGAGGTGGTTACATACCCCTCAAATGAAAGGACGCCAACACGCACACATACTCAACTTCTACAAGAAGCAACTTGTCTTAAGTTTACAGTGTCTTTTTCCCTTTCACAGAAGTTCCACAATCTGGAAGGGCATTCATAGTTACACTACTTAGAAAGGATCTTCTCCATTGGTGCTTGTAGGGGTATTTGTCCACAGGTGGCTGGTGGGGATATGCGGATGTCTTCAGCCGATACGGGGAACCCAACCACTGCCGTTCTGTCATGGCCAGATGCCAACAACCGATAACTGAAATTTACAACTTTGTTTCTAACCCGTCGTAGTTCCAATCAGCCAAACTGAAGGGTAAAAGAACCCTGTGGGAAACAGTAAGTTTTTAGTTTCTGTTCGGCTGGGGCCTTTGCCAAAAGCAAAAATACCGGATGGTAAGATGTAAAAGCCCGCCTTTCAAGTGGCCTCAGAAGGTGGCCGTCTACAAGTCAGGGATCCGCTAAATTCTTCTACCGCATTGGTACCTATCTTATGCGCTTGAACAGTTTACAAGATTGCAACTAAACTGAATACCATCGCCGTCCTTGTATTTGATGACCCCTGGGAAAGAGAATTAGTGAAGTGTGTAGGCAGAAAACTTACGACCGCCGGCCAAATGCGCAACAAATGCCATTTTAAGGCGCTTTAATCTAGAAAGCCAATGTATTTTTTTGGTCAACCAGAAAAATAGGGGGTTCACATGGTGGGGGCGAACCGTCGGTCTTGTAGAGGAAAAACCCACCTCTCTAAGGTTAACAGGGAATAATTCTGAATGAGATTGATACACTAATGGAAAACTACCATTTGAATATTACATTATATCCAATATATTATCAAATGAACCACATGTACGGAATGAAATTGTTTCTTCATGTACGCATTACTGTTGGAGCTATTTCATCTACTGATGCCGCAGGTCACTTCCACAGTTACGCGATGTTACCAAGTAGCCGTGAGGACCAAACCCAAACACTGGCCTATATATAGGGTGTTTCGGCGGTTTTTACACCATTTTCACCCACTTCCTCTTTCACACACTCCTGGAAAGGGCGAGCGTGAAGCGAGGGAAGTTGTGATCTGCAACCTCACACCCCTAAGATGTCACCTAAATCCCTACACACTGGATCCTGTTGTCAATGAAAGCAATGTTGGCTTTGTATTGTCGAGCTCCTAATTATATTATATTTTATTGTTATTGTTATAATAATAAATCGTTAATTTTATTATCTGCTCTGTGCTAGTATTAATAATGATTAGAACAAGTACATTGGAAATACATATTGTGAGATCTGTATCGAATCGTAGAGTTGCGTGTATGCGAAAATCTATCGGAATTGCCATATGCAAGAGCTGCAATATTTTGATGAAATTTTAAAGATGCAGCATTATAATGAAAGTAACTAGTGCGCCTCAGAGGTGGCTGGCTCCCAAATTGTCCCCTGGTTTTGTTTGCCCTAAAACTAGGCAGCTCCCATCTTTGAACTCAGCTAGCTTCACATCTTGCGTAACCTTCTTTTTTTTTCTTTTTCTGTGTGGATACCACTGCGGCTTTTGGGACCCAGCCAACAGTCTCTCTACAACCCCACAAAAAAACCCCCGGCTGCATACTGTGTTCCAGGGCTTGCTCGTTTGATGGAGAGACGTGATTTCTTGGTGCTGTGGCAGTAAGGGTGTTAAAGGGAATGCTGATGTAAGAGGCGTTGACTCCCCAGTCCAAAGTTTGCATTCATAGTAAACAAAGCTTGCTGGCCATGCATTTCCTTTAGTGTCGCTAAAAGTGTTGTGCCAGCGGATAGGAAAATGCTGTAGCCAAAGTCAAGAACAAAAAGCCCCCCCCCCTTTTTTGCTGAGTCAACATGAAACAGGGTTTGCATGTCTGCATCCGACCTTGCGACCTGAGTTGCATCAGCAGTTTCCTCCCACCACTCTATTACCTGAACTGCAGTGTTTAACAGTGAGCCTAACTCAACATGTCTTTTCTTTCCAGGGTGTGGATCACCTTTGCCAGGCCTAAAAACCACTGAACAGCATATTTCCTTGGCATCTAAATCTATTGGTGCCTAAAGCCAATCCCAAGAGCACGAGGAGGGCACTGAGGCCAATTAAAGCGCCTTGAAGGTGTGCTCCAATCCTTTCACAACCAGAGAGTGAGGCTCTAATGGGCTTTGTGTGGCCCTTTCCGCCTGTCCTGCCAGGATCTTATCCAAAGCCACAAGGGTCTGCCCCAGGGCCATCGATAAGCTGGCGAGCGACTCGGGATTGGAAGCACCCTAAGGCGCTTTATTGGCCTCATGCCTCCTGCTCTGATTGGCTTTAGCACCAAATAGATTTAGATTGCCAAAAATATGCCTGTCAGTGCGTGTTTTAGGCCTGCAAGGTGATCCACACCCTTGGAAAGAAAAGACAGTTGAGTTATGCTCACTGTTAAACACTGCAGTTCAGGTAATAGAGTGGTGGGAGGAAAACTCTGATCAACTAGTCGCAGTCGGAGCAGACATCAAACCCTGTTTCATTT
The DNA here is from genome assembly GCF_004916995.1 of Morone saxatilis. Taxonomy (NCBI): domain Eukaryota; kingdom Metazoa; phylum Chordata; class Actinopteri; family Moronidae; genus Morone; species Morone saxatilis. The sequence goes on from NW_023339785.1 coordinate 844,435, forward strand.
GACTCAGCAAAAGCTTTGTTTTACTTTGGCACAGCATTTTCTTCGCTGGCACAACATTTAGCGACACTAAAGGAAATGCAGGCCAGCAAGCTTTGTTTACTATGAACAAACTTGGACTGGAGTCAACGCCTCTTACATCAGCATTCCCTTAAACCCTCTGCACACACCAGAGAATCACTCTTCCATCAAACGAGCAGCTGAACACAGTATGCAGCCGTTTGGTGTAGAGAACTTGGCTGTCCAAAACCGCAGTGTATCCACACAAAAAAAAAGGTACGCAAGATGTGAACTAAAGGATTCACAATGGATGGGCTGCCTAGTTTAGGGCAAAACAAACAGGGACAGGTTTGGAGAGCGCAGGGCCACCTTGAGGCACTACCGTACTTCATTTATAATGCTGCATCTTTTAAAATTTCATTCAAAGATATTGGCAGCTCTTGCATATTGGCAATTCCGATAATTTTAGCATAACACGCCAACTCACGATTCGATACAATTCACAATATTATTTTCAATGTACTGTTTTAATCATTATTAATACTAGCAACAAGCAGATAATAAATTAACAGATTTATTATTATAACAATAACAATAATAATAATAAATAGAGCTGACAATACAAAGCCAACATTGCTTTCATTGACAAAGGACCAGTGTGTAGGATTTAGTGACATCTAGGGGTGTAGTTGCAGATCACAATTCCCTCGCTTCACCCTCCCCTTCCAAGTGTGAAAGAGAAGCTGGCTGCAAAATGTGTAAAAACCGCAAACACCCCTATATAGAGCCAGTGTTTGGTTTGTCCTTCACGGCTACTGTAGAAACATGGTAGACTGTGGAAGGTGACCTGCGGCATCAGTAGATAGAAATAGCTCACAGTAAGGTAATGAAAAACAATTATTCCTACATTGTGGTCATTATAATATTTGGATATATAATAATATTCAAATGGTAAGTTTCCATTAGTGTATAATCTCATCAGAATCATTTGTTACCTTAGAAGGAGGTGGGTTTTTCCTCTACAGACACCGTGGTTCGCCACCATGTTGAACCCCCATATTTCTGTTACCAAAACATTGGCTCTAGATAAGCCCTTAAGCATTTTTTGCGCATTTGGCGGCCGCAGTAGTTTCTCCTACACACTTCACTTATTCTCTTTCCCAGGTCATCAAATACAGACGCGAGTGGTATTCAGTTAGTTGCAATCTGTAACTCAACCGCTAGATAGTAAATGGTAAAAAGGACTACTTGTAGAGCACCTTCTGACCACTTAAAGCGCTTTTACACTACATGCCGTATTTTGCCTTTGCCAAAGCCCACCGAACAGAAACTAACTTATTCACAGTCTTTTACCCTCAGTTGTGCATGAACTACAGGTTAGAAACAAGTGTGAAAATTGTCAGTTATCGGTTGTTGTTGTTGGTCTGGGCCATGACAAGCAAGTGGTTGTTGGTATCGGCTGAAGACATCCATATCACCACCACCTGTACAATACCCCTACAGCACCCAAATGAATTCCCTTTCTAAAATAGATAAATGAATGCCTTCCAATTGTGAACTCTGTGAAAGAAACACTGTCAAATTAAACAGTTGTTCTTGTAGAAGTTGAGTATTGTCGTGTTGCCCCTCATGTTGAGGGTATTAACCACCTCCATATTCTCAGGAACTAATCCGGTGCCCAGGGCTGACATGACCCTGTTATTTATACCGGCTAATCGGCTCAAGTCTTAGGTATGAGTTGGAGGGATAAGTGGTGAAACTTCATGACCAGTGGAGGAGAAGCAGTTCAAGAAGTCACAGGATTAGAGCATGATAGCCTTCTCCGGTTAAGTGGGACCACCGGAGTGGAGGAGAGGCTGCAATGCCAGGGTCTGGTGTCCAGCAATATTTGTCCGATCTCTGAATGGAGGTTGGGAATGGAGTGGACTTTGAGGGAATATAATCACCTGCTTTTTTTTTTTTTTTAACCTTACTACAATGAGCCACTCTTAATAAAGTGGGAGCAGATCCTTTTCGCTGCCATTGCCAAAAATCAGTGTTTCTTTAGAAATTAACATTTCCATATTCATAGACTCTGGAATTTTTAAATGGAGGTAGAAGAAGGAGTAGATGTCTTTAAGGATTTTAATGTGGGAATTATACTTTGTCAAAAAAAAAAACACACATCTTGATACAGGTCTGGAGGGGATCTTTAAAAATGGAGAATGTTATAGATATGTGCCATAAATGTGTAATGGCTGCACACACTTCTTGAGGCAAAACATACAGCAAACACACTTTCGGCCAAACATGACATCTGAATGCAAAAGTCAAGGTCTTTACTCAACCTGTCAGAAACAGAGCTAACCTGACAAACAGCCAGCTGACAGCGTGAACCAGAATAGCCGCTTGGACTCAAGGTTGGAGGTTTCACAGCCCAAATGCTAACACAAAGGTAGGTGGTGAAAAAGCCCCTTGTCCTTCAAATTTGTAAGCCCATTTTCATCAGCGATGATCAGTCATTATACTGAGGAACCTATATTGACTTAGTATCTCCAAATAATGAGCAGGTTTCTCAGATACCAAGTCACTATTGAGACGGTTTCTCGTTAGAATGACTTGCAGAATCCTTTTCCCATCACCCTGGCGGAACTGGGCCTCCTAGTGTCAGTGTCTCCTAGTGTCAGTGTCTCCATGGGTCGCTCACGGTTGTGTGAGGTCATCAGACCGGTGGCACGGGGCCATACGTTCAGCGACCGCAGGGGTGTAGGGTAGCTAGCTCGTGCCTCTGTACTCTTTACGTTGGACCACAGTCACACGCGCACACCACGTGACGCACAGCGGCAACCATGTTTCCACACTAACTTTCCCCACAGTGTGCTGAAGGTCATACACAATGTATACCTGCTGTACATTAACGTTTAAAGCCAACAGACAATTCAATGAACGGAGCTTCAGACAATAAAACGTGTATGTGGTTCATTAGTATTAACGGTTCGCCATACACTGCTTTAAAATGTACTAACATATAGTAAGTATGGACACAGGCTGACAGACGGAGGATTACACATCCCCCGCTCTGCCTAACACTGGCAGCGGGTACACTGAGTGGTTGCTCAGTGTCCTTATCACACAGTCCAACCAGGGCTCACGGTACACCGATATCTCAACGAGGAGCAGCAATGAATGTACGCTCAAATAAATGACACAATTTAAACACCATACATTAAAGTGCACACCAAAGCCGGTCATCCCAAATTCAACTAATAGGCGAACTTGACCTTCACACCCAATTGGCAGCCATAGTGCTCCTGCGGCTCGGGGGTGCAGCTATGCGGAGACATTCACATGAGGACAGAGTGTACTATTCCAGCGAGCACACATGGCCACACATGGCCACACAGGCAACGTCACATTCTAGCGCAGAGAGGTGGTGGAGAACGGGAATACGTTCGGGCTCCGGTTGTGGCTGATCGAACTCACCATCCCGGGGCAACCTATAGGCTGCTGTCCGTGCCAAAGGCCCACACCTTTGCCAGGCCGCTCTGCAGGAAAACATCGCTGCTCTCCGGGCTACGAAGGGAATGCTGCAGCTTCAGCAAACGCTGGATGAATGCTCCGGTCTGCTCAGAGAAACGTGCGGGGAGGGGGAGGACAGCCCTGCCCCCATGTTGCGCAATTTATGTTACACGGTAACGTGGTATGAGGGGTGGTTAATGCCACAGTCAGGAGGAAGATGGCATGTATGAGGAGTCGTTAGAACCCCGGAACAAAAGGAGATTAAATATTTATGTATTTATTTATTCAGTGCCACAGAGAAACAGAATCGTGTACGAGGAGCTGTTAGAACCCTGGAGGAGGTTGAAGAAGATTTAATATGTACTTATTTACTTACCTATTGCAACAAAGAACCAGCAAAGTGGCATGTATGAGGAGTCGTTAGAACCCCCTGAAAGAGAAGGAGATTTTATTTTTTTATTCACATACAAAAACAAACTGAACCAAGATAGACATAAGACTGAAACAAAATTAAAATATAAAGGAAAAGCAAATTCACTTATGAAGTGAATTCAAAGAGGCTACAGCTTTATTAGTCAATCATATTCCTCTAGCATACTAAAAAGTTTCACTGCATTTTTACCTTTCATGACTTTCAGGGCTTTGACATAAAGAAACTCATTAGGAAATCCATCCTCTGCTGGGCTTAAGGGGTCCTGGGTGATTATGGGGGGGAGTTGTAATCAGCAACTACACTACTAGAAGCCACTATATTCTACACATTGGACCTTTAACACACTTTTGCATTGGCTTCCCTTTTCAGGCCCAGAAGCTAAGGACCAGTTATTGTAACAGTCTTATTGTGCAACTTTAAATGCAATACGTGCTGAATACCTGGTCAAATTTAGTATATAATATACCTTTCCTACATTTTGTGCGCAGAGCACCTGGCAGGAGTGTTCCAGCATCTTTTTGATCTCTCCCTGAGGTTGAATAAGGTGCCGAAGATCTGGAAGACTTCTTGCTTAGTTCCTGTTTCCAAAAAAGGACATCCCAGCGCTCTCAAAGGCCTGTAGCTTTAACGTCACATGTCATGGTGACCTTTGTGAGACTGGTTCTGCAGCAGACCTCTGGTATGCGACTGCCTGGACATTATCTACCTGCTTCACAGAGCTTACACCCACCTGGAGAAGTCACAGAGCACCGTGAGGATCATGTTCTTCGACTTCTCCAGTGCCTTTGACAC